>NW_026542799.1:0-183976 GCF_028750875.1 Macrosteles quadrilineatus | reverse complement strand
ATAAAAAAACCTGTGAATATTTATTTGCATATTATCCTTCCTATAATATTATTATATATGTATTATTAATAACAAAAACATTATTAAAAAGTGTTCATTCATATATAATTATTATTATAAAAATATTATAAAATATGTATTTATATTATGATCAAAAACATTTATATATATTTATTTGTATATTATCCTTCCTAAAATATTATTATATATGTATTATTAATAACAAAAACATTATTCAAAAGTGTTCATTCATATATAATTATTATTATAAAAATATTATAAAATATGTATTTATATTATGATCAAAAACATTTATATATATTTATTTGTATATTATCCTTCCTATAATATTATTATATATGTATTATTCATAACAAAAACATCATTAAAAAGTGTTCATTCATATATAATTATTTTTATATAAAAATTATAAAATATGTATTTATATTATGATAAAAAAAAACCTGTCAATATTTAATTGCACATTATCCTTACTATAATATTAATATATATGTATTATTATTATTAAAAACATTATTAAAAAGTGTTCATTCATATATAATTATAATTATAAAAATATTATAAAATATGTATTTATTGTATGATCAAAAACATTTTTATATATTTATTTGTATATTATCCTTCCTATAATATTATTATATATGTATTATTCATAACAAAAACATTATTAAAAAGTGTTCATTCATATATAATTATAATTATAAAAAAACTTTAAACTATGTATTTATATTATGATCAAAAAAACCTGTCAATATTTATTTGCATATTATCGTTTCTATAATATTATTATATTTGTATTATTAATTACAAAAACATTACTAAAAAGTGTTCATTCATATATAATTATTATTATAAAAAACTTTAAAATATGTATTTATATTATGATAAAAAAAACCTGTGAATATTTATTTGCATATTATCCTTCCTATAATATTATTATAAATGTATTATTAATAACAAAAACATTATTAAAAAGTGTTCATTCATATATAATTATTATTATAAAAATATTATAAAATATGTTTTTATATTATGATCAAAAACATTTATATATATTTATTTGTATATTATCCTTCCTATAATATTATTATATATGTATTATTCATAACAAAAACATTATTAAAAAGTGTTCATTCATATATTATTATTATTATAAAAATATTATAAAATATGTATTTATATTATGATCAAAAACATGTATATATATTTATTTGTATATTATCCTTCCTATAATATTATTATATATGTATTATTCATAACAAAAACATTATTAAAAAGTGTTCATTCATATATAATTATAATTATAAAAAAACTTTAAACTATGTATTTATATTATGATCAAAAAAACCTGTCAATATTTATTTGCATATTATCGTTTCTATAATATTATTATATTTGTATTATTAATTACAAAAACATTACTAAAAAGTGTTCATTCATATATAATTATTATTATAAAAAAACTTTAAACTATGTATTTATATTATGATCAAAAAAACCTGTCAATATTTATTTGCATATTATCGTTTCTATAATATTATTATATTTGTATTATTAATTACAAAAACATTACTAAAAAGTGTTCATTCATATATAATTATTATTATAAAAAACTTTAAAATATGTATTTATATTATGATAAAAAAACCTGTGAATATTTATTTGCATATTATCCTTCCTATAATATTATTATATATGTATTATTAATAACAAAAACATTATTAAAAAGTGTTCATTCATATATAATTATTATTATAAAAATATTATAAAATATGTATTTATATTATGATCAAAAACATTTATATATATTTATTTGTATATTATCCTTCCTATAATATTATTATATATGTATTATTAATAACAAAAACATTATTCAAAAGTGTTCATTCATATATAATTATTATTATAAAAATATTATAAAATATGTATTTATATTATGATCAAAAACATTTATATATATTTATTTGTATATTATCCTTCCTATAATATTATTAAATATGTATTATTAATAACAAAAACATCATTAAAAAGTGTTCATTCATATATAATTATTTTTATATAAAAATTATAAAATATGTATTTATATTATGATAAAAAAAACCTGTCAATATTTAATTGCATATTATCCTTACTATAATATTAATATATATGTATTATTATTATTAAAAACATTATTAAAAAGTGTTCATTCATATATAATTATAATTATAAAAATATTATAAAATATGTATTTATATTATGATCAAAAACATTTTTATATATTTATTTGTATATAATCCTTCCTATAATATTATTATATATGTATTATTCATAACAAAAACATTATTAAAAAGTGTTCATTCATATATAATTATAATTATTAAAAAGTGTTCATTCATATATTATTATTATTATAAAAATATTATAAAATATGTATTTATATTATGATCAAAAACATTTATATATATTTATTTGTATATTATCCTTCCTATAATATTATTATATATGTATTATTCATAACAAAAACATTATTAAAAAGTGTTCATTCATATATAATTATAATTATAAAAAAACTTTAAACTATGTATTTATATTATGATCAAAAAAACCTGTCAATATTTAATTGCATATTATCCTTACTATAATATTAATATATATGTATTATTATTATTAAAAACATTATTAAAAAGTGTTCATTCATATATAATTATAATTATAAAAATATTATAAAATATGTATTTATATTATGATCAAAAACATTTATATATATTTATTTGTATATTATCCTTCCTATAATATTATTATATATGTATTATTCATAACAAAAACATTATTAAAAAGTGTTCATTCATATATAATTATAATTATAAAAAAACTTTAAACTATGTATTTATATTATGATCAAAAAAACCTGTCAATATTTATTTGCATATTATCGTTTCTATAATATTATTATATTTGTATTATTAATTACAAAAACATTACTAAAAAGTGTTCATTCATATATAATTATTATTATAAAAAAACTTTAAACTATGTATTTATATTATGATCAAAAAAACCTGTCAATATTTATTTGCATATTATCGTTTCTATAATATTATTATATTTGTATTATTAATTACAAAAACATTACTAAAAAGTGTTCATTCATATATTATTATTATTATAAAAAACTTTAAAATATGTATTTATATTATGATAAAAAAACCTGTGAATATTTATTTGCATATTATCCTTCCTATAATATTATTATATATGTATTATTAATAACAAAAACATTATTAAAAAGTGTTCATTCATATATAATTATTATTATAAAAATATTATAAAATATGTATTTATATTATGATCAAAAACATTTATATATATTTATTTGTATATTATCCTTCCTAAAATATTATTATATATGTATTATTAATAACAAAAACATTATTCAAAAGTGTTCATTCATATATAATTATTATTATAAAAATATTATAAAATATGTATTTATATTATGATCAAAAACATTTATATATATTTATTTGTATATTATCCTTCCTATAATATTATTATATATGTATTATTCATAACAAAAACATCATTAAAAAGTGTTCATTCATATATAATTATTTTTATATAAAAATTATAAAATATGTATTTATATTATGATAAAAAAAAACCTGTCAATATTTAATTGCACATTATCCTTACTATAATATTAATATATATGTATTATTATTATTAAAAACATTATTAAAAAGTGTTCATTCATATATAATTATAATTATAAAAATATTATAAAATATGTATTTATTGTATGATCAAAAACATTTTTATATATTTATTTGTATATTATCCTTCCTATAATATTATTATATATGTATTATTCATAACAAAAACATTATTAAAAAGTGTTCATTCATATATAATTATAATTATAAAAAAACTTTAAACTATGTATTTATATTATGATCAAAAAAACCTGTCAATATTTATTTGCATATTATTGTTTCTTTAATATTATTATATTTGTATTATTAATTACAAAAACATTACTAAAAAGTGTTCATTCATATATAATTATTATTATAAAAAGATTTAAAATATGTATTTATATTATGATAAAAAAAAACCTGTCAATATTTAATTGCATATTATCCTTCCTATAATATTAATATATATGTATTATTATTATTAAAAACATTATTAAAAAGTGTTCATTCATATATAATTATAATTATAAAAAATATTATAAAATATGTATTTATATTATGATCAAAAACATTTATATATATTTATTTGTATATTATCCTTCCTATAATATTATTATATATGTATTATTCATAACAAAAACATTATTAAAAAGTGTTCATTCATATATAATTATAATTATAAAAAAACTTTAAACTATGTATTTATATTATGATCAAAAAACCTATCAATATTTATTTGCATATTATCGTTTCTATAATATTATTATATTTGTATTATTAATTACAAAAACATTACTAAAAAGTGTTCATTCATATATAATTATTATTATAAAAAAACTTTAAACTATGTATTTATATTATGATCAAAAAAACCTGTCAATATTTATTTGCATATTATCGTTTCTATAATATTATTATATTTGTATTATTAATTACAAAAACATTACTAAAAAGTGTTCATTCATATATTATTATTATTATAAAAAACTTTAAAATATGTATTTATATTATGATAAAAAAACCTGTGAATATTTATTTGCATATTATCCTTCCTATAATATTATTATATATGTATTATTAATAACAAAAACATTATTAAAAAGTGTTCATTCATATATAATTATTATTATAAAAATATTATAAAATATGTATTTATATTATGATCAAAAACATTTATATATATTTATTTGTATATTATCCTTCCTAAAATATTATTATATATGTATTATTAATAACAAAAACATTATTCAAAAGTGTTCATTCATATATAATTATTATTATAAAAATATTATAAAATATGTATTTAAATTATGATCAAAAACATTTATATATATTTATTTGTATATTATCCTTCCTATAATATTATTATATATGTATTATTCATAACAAAAACATAATTAAAAAGTGTTCATTCATATATAATTATTTTTATATAAAAATTATAAAATATGTATTTATATTATGATAAAAAAAACCTGTCAATATTTAATTGCATATTATCCTTACTATAATATTAATATATATGTATTATTATTATTAAAAACATTATTAAAAAGTGTTCATTCATATATAATTATAATTATAAAAATATTATAAAATATGTATTTATTGTATGATCAAAAACATTTTTATATATTTATTTGTATATTATCCTTCCTATAATATTATTATATATGTATTATTCATAACAAAAACATTATTAAAAAGTGTTCATTCATATATAATTATAATTATAAAAAACTTTAAACTATGTATTTATATTATGATCAAAAAAACCTGTCAATATTTATTTGCATATTATTGTTTCTTTAATATTATTATATTTGTATTATTAATTACAAAAACATTACTAAAAAGTGTTCATTCATATATAATTATTATTATAAAAAGATTTAAAATATGTATTTATATTATGATAAAAAAAAACCTGTCAATATTTAATTGCATATTATCCTTCCTATAATATTAATATATATGTATTATTATTATTAAAAACATTATTAAAAAGTGTTCATTCATATATAATTATAATTATAAAAAATATTATAAAATATGTATTTATATTATGATCAAAAACATTTATATATATTTATTTGTATATTATCCTTCCTATAATATTATTATATATGTATTATTAATAACAAAAACATTATTAAAAAGTGTTCATTCACATATAATTATTATTATAAAAATATTATAAAATATGTATTTATATTATGATCAAAAACATTTATATATATTTATTTGTATATTATCCTTCCTATAATATTATTATATATGTATTATTAATAACAAAAACATTATTAAAAAGTGTTCATTCATATATAATTATAATTATAAAAATATTATAAAATATGTATTTATATTATGATCAAAAATATTTATATATATTTATTTGTATATTATCCTTCCTATAATATTATTATATATGTATTATTAATAACAAAAACATTATTAAAAAGTGTTCAATCATATATAATTATTATTATAAAAATATTATAAAATATGTATTTTTGTTATGATTAAAACATTTATATATATTTATTTGTATATTATCCTTCCTATAATATTATAATATATGTATTATTAATAACAAAAACATTATTAAAAAGTGTTCATTCATATATTATTATTATTATAAAAATATTATAAAATATGTATTTATATTATGATCAAAAACATTTATATATATTTATTTGTATATTATCCTTTCTTTAATATTATTATATATGTATTATTCATAACAAAAAGATTATTAAAAAGTGTTCATTCATATATAATTATAATTATAAAAAAACTTTAAACTATGTATTTATATTATGATCAAAAAACCTGTCAATATTTATTTGCATATTATCGTTTCTATAATATTATTATATTTGTATTATTAATTACAAAAACATTACTAAAAAGTGTTCATTCATATATAATTATTATTATAAAAAACTTTTAAATATGTATTTATATTATGATAAAAAAAAACTGTGAATATTTATTAGCATATTATCCTTCCTGTAATATTATTATATATGTATTATTAATTACAAAAACATCATTAAAAAGTGTTCATTCATATATAATTATTATTATAAAAATATTATAAAATATGTATTTATATTATGATCAAAAACATTTATATATATTTATTTGTATATTATCCTTCCTATAATATTATTATATATGTATTATTAATAACAAAAACATTATTCAAAAGTATTCATTCATATAAAATTATTATTATAAAAATATTATTAAATATGTATTTATATTATGATCAAAAACATTTATATATATTTATTTGTATATTATCCTTCCTATAATATTATTATATATGTATTATTAATAACAAAAACATCATTAAAAAGTGTTCATTCATATATAATTATTTTTATATAAAAATTTTAAAATATGTATTTATATTATGATAAAAAAAACCTGTCAATATTTAATTGCATATTATCCTTACTATAATATTAATATATATGTATTATTATTATTAAAAACATTATTAAAAAGTGTTCATTCATATATAATTATAATTATAAAAATATTATAAAATATGTATTTATATTATGATCAAAAACATTTTTATATATTTATTTGTATATTATCCTTCCTATAATATTATTATATATGTATTATTCATAACAAAAACATTATTAAAAAGTGTTCATTCATATATAAATATAATTATAAAAAAACTTTAAACTATGTATTTATATTATGATCAAAAAAACCTGTCAATATTTATTTTCATATTATCGTTTCTATAATATTATTATATTTGTATTATTAATTACAAAAACATTACTAAAAAGTGTTCATTCATATATAATTATTATTAAAAAAAAATTTAAAATATGTATTTATATTATGATAAAAAAAACCTGTGAATATTTATTTGCATATTATCCTTCCTATAATATTATTATATATGTATTATTAATTACAAAAACATCATTAAAAAGTGTTCATTCATATATAATTATTTTTATATAAAAATTTTAAAATATGTATTTATATTATGATAAAAAAAACCTGTCAATATTTAATTGCATATTATCCTTACTATAATATTAATATATATGTATTATTATTATTAAAAACATTATTAAAAAGTGTTCATTCATATATAATTATAATTATAAAAATATTATGAAATAGGTTTTTATATTATGATCAAAAACATTTATATATATTTATTTGTATATTATCCTTCCTATAATATTATTATATATGTATTATTCATAACAAAAACATTATTAAAAAGTGTTCATTCATATATAATTATAATTATAAAAAAACTTTAAACTATGTATTTATATTATGATCAAAAAAACCTGTCAATATTTATTTTCATATTATCGTTTCTATAATATTATTATATTTGTATTATTAATTACAAAAACATTACTAAAAAGTGTTCATTCATATATAATTATTATTATAAAAATATTATAAAATATGTATTTATATTATGATCAAAAACATTTATATATATTTATTTGTATATTATCCTTCCTATAATATTATTATATATGTATTATTAATAACAAAAACATCATTAAAAAGTGTTCATTCATATATAATTATTTTTATATAAAAATTTTAAAATATGTATTTATATTATGATAAAAAAAACCTGTCAATATTTAATTGCATATTATCCTTACTATAATATTAATATATATGTATTATTATTATTAAAAACATTATTAAAAAGTGTTCATTCATATATAATTATAATTATAAAAATATTATAAAATATGTATTTATATTATGATCAAAAACATTTATATATATTTATTTGTATATAATCCTTCCTATAATATTATTATATATGTATTATTAATAACAAAAACATTATTAAAAAGTGTTCATTCATATATAATTATTATTATAAAAATATTATAAAATATGTATTTATATTAGATCAAAAACATTTATATATATTTATTTGTATATTATCCTTCCTATAATATTATTATATATGTATTATTCATAACAAAAACATTATTAAAAAGTGTTCATTCATATATAATTATAATTATAAAAAAACTTTAAACTATGTATTTATATTATGATCAAAAAAACCTGTCAATATTTATTTGCATATTATCGTTTCTATAATATTATTATATTTGTATTATTAATTACAAAAAAATTACTAAAAAGTGTTCATTCATATATAATTATTATTATAAAAAAACTTTTAACTATGTATTTATATTATGATCAAAAAAACCTGTCAATATTTATTTGCATATTATCCTTCCTATAATATTATTATATATGTATTATTAATAACAAAAACATTATTAAAAAGTGTTCATTCATATATAATTATTATTATAAAAATATTATAAAATATGTATTTATATTATGATCAAAAACATATATATATATATTTATTTGTATATTATCCTTCCTATAATATTATTATATATGTATTATTAATAACAAAAACATTATTCAAAAGTGTTTATTCATATATAATTATTATTATAAAAATATTATAAAATATGTATTTATATTATGATCAAAACATTTATATATATTTATTTGTATATTATCCTTCCTATAATATTATTATATATGTATTATTAATAACAAAAACATCATTAAAAAGTGTTCATTCATATATAATTATTTTTATATAAAAATTATAAAATATGTATTTATATTATGATAAAAAAAACCTGTCAATATTTAATTGCATATTATCCTTACTATAATATTAATATATATGTATTATTATTATTAAAAACATTATTAAAAAGTGTTCATTCATATATAATTATAATTATAAAAATATTATAAAATATGTATTTATATTATGATCAAAAACATTTTTATATATTTATTTGTATATTATCTTTCCTATAATATTATTATATATGTATTATTCATAACAAAAACATTATTAAAAAGTGTTCATTCATATATAATTATAATTATAAAAAAACTTTAAACTATGTATTTATATTATGATCAAAAAAAGCTGTCAATATTTATTTTCATATTATCGTTTCTATAATATTATTATATTTGTATTATTAATTACAAAAACATTACTAAAAAGTGTTCATTCATATATAATTATTATTATAAAAAACTTTAAAATATGTATTTATATTATGATAAAACACCTGTGAATATTTATTTGCATATTATCCTTCCTATAATATTATTATATATGTATTATTAATTACAAAAACATCATTAAAAATTGTTCATTCATATATAATTATTTTTATATAAAAATTTTAAAATATGTATTTATAATATGATAAAAAAACCTGTCAATATTTAATTGCATATTATCCTTACTATAATATTAATATATATGTATTATTATTATTAAAATCATTATTAAAAAGTGTTCATCATATATAATTATAATTATAAAAATATTATAAAATATGTATTTATATTATGATCAAAAACATTTATATATATTTATTTGTATATTATCCTTCCTATAATATTATTATATATGTATTATTAATAACAAAAACATTATTAAAAAGTGTTCATTCATATATAATTATTATTATAAAAATATTATAAAATATGTATTTATATTATGATCAAAAACATTTATATATATTTATTTGTATATTATCCTTCATATAATATTATTATATTTGTATTATTAATTACAAAAACATTACTAAAAAGTGTTCATTCATATATAATTATTATTATAAAAAAACTTTAAACTATGTATTTATATTATGATCAAAAAAACCTGTCAATATTTATTTGCATATTATCGTTTCTATAATATTATTATATTTGTATTATTAATTACAAAAACATTACTAAAAAGTGTTCATTCATACATTATTATTATTATAAAAAACTTTAAAATATGTATTTATATTATGATAAAAAAACCTGTGAATATTTATTTGCATATTATCCTTCCTATAATATTATTATATATGTATTATTAATAACAAAAACATTATTAAAAAGTGTTCATTCATATATAATTATTATTATAAAAATATTATAAAATATGTATTTATATTATGATCAAAAACATGTTTATATATTTATTTGTATATTATCCTTCCTATAATATTATTATATATGTATTATTAATAACAAAAACATTATTAAAAAGTGTTCATTCATATATTATTATTATTATAAAATTATTATAAAATATGTATTTATATTATGATCAAAAACATTTATATATATTTATTTGTATATTAACCTTCCTATAATATTATTATATATGTATTATTCATAACAAAAACATTATTAAAAAGTGTTCATTCATATAAAATTATAATTATAAAAAAACTTTAAACTATGTATTTATATTATGATCAAAAAAACCTTTCAATATTTATTTGCATATTATCGTTTCTATAATATTATTATATTTGTATTATTAATTACAAAAAAATTACTAAAAAGTGTTCATTCATATATAATTATTATTATAAAAAAACTTTAAACTATGTATTTATATTATGATCAAAAAAACCTGTCAATATTTATTTGCATATTATCGTTTCTATAATATTATTATATTTGTATTATTAATTACAAAAACATTACTAAAAAGTGTTCATTCATATATAATTATTATTATAAAAAAACTTTAAACTATGTATTTATATTATGATCAAAAAAACCTGTCAATATTTATTTGCATATTATCGTTTCTATAATATTATTATATTTGGATTATTAATTACAAAAACATTACTAAAAAGTGTTCATATATTATTATTATTATAAAAAACTTTAAAATATGTATTTATATTATGATAAAAAAACCTGTGAATATTTATTTGCATATTATCCTTCCTATAATATTATTATATATGTATTATTAATAACAAAAACATTATTAAAAAGTGTTCATTCATATATAATTATTATTATAAAAATATTATAAAATATGTATTTATATTATGATCAAAAACATGTTTATATATTTATTTGTATATTATCCTTCCTATAATATTATTATTATTATTCAAATCCCTCCGAGTGTCCATAGTTTAGGCCTTAATGTCCACCTATTTTTGGCCCCTTTGCAAGGTTTTATTAAAACGGATCTGAGAAGCTTAAAACAATGTTAATTCTAATGTTCTATATACCATTTTGTTTGGAAAATCATGGGCTTCAATATTATATATAAAACATAAGGAACATTTTTTCAAAAAAAAAATTTTTAGGTAAAAAAAAAATAATTTTGAAAATTTTCAAAAAAAAATAAGTTCGCGCTCAATGAAATTGTATAAATTATAGGCCTATAAATATTTGAAAATAGCCACTTTGTTCTAAATTTAATGAGGATTACAAATATATAATCATATAGCGAGGTAAGTTATCAAATAAATAAGTTATGAGCGAAAAACGGATTTCAGTACATAGCGTTTAGCTAAGAATGCATAGCCTAACCATAGCTAGGAATCTGGCTGATAATTTACATCAATATCACTACCTACTTCTTCAGGATCATCAACCAGCACTTCAAAACCACTTAAATCTTCTTATAATGCACCACGTATATCACTACTTTTGATTTTTAACACTAAAACAATGATAAACGTAATAAAACACATCAGTCATCGGTCCGGGGGAACCTAGCTGTTTACAAATACACGCATGTCAGCTGTCTGCTACAATATTTTCGGAACTAAAATGAATAGCGCTTAGAGACAGACCTCTGGAGAAAGCTTAGAATATTACGGAAATAACGATACCTAACTCGATCCAGTTCAATCCGATTCAGTCAGTCATAGAGCCTTCGCCGTAAACGATGTTTGTGCGTCATAAAAGTGACGCGTGACCCTACACAAAGTGTGTTGTGCGTCATTTTTATGACGCGTGACACTCGGAGGGATATGTATTATTAATAACAAAAACATTATTAAAAAGTGTTCATTCATATATTATTATTATTATAAAATTATTATAAAATATGTATTTATATTATGATCAAAAACATTTATATATATTTATTTGTATATTAACCTTCCTATAATATTATTATATATGTATTATTCATAACAAAAACATTATTAAAAAGTGTTCATTCATATAAAATTATAATTATAAAAAAACTTTAAACTATGTATTTATATTATGATCAAAAAAACCTTTCAATATTTATTTGCATATTATCGTTTCTATAATATTATTATATTTGTATTATTAATTACAAAAAAATTACTAAAAAGTGTTCATTCATATATAATTATTATTATAAAAAAACTTTAAACTATGTATTTATATTATGATCAAAAAAACCTGTCAATATTTATTTGCATATTATCGTTTCTATAATATTATTATATTTGTATTATTAATTACAAAAACATTACTAAAAAGTGTTCATTCATATATAATTATTATTATAAAAAAACTTTAAACTATGTATTTATATTATGATCAAAAAAACCTGTCAATATTTATTTGCATATTATCGTTTCTATAATATTATTATATTTGGATTATTAATTACAAAAACATTACTAAAAAGTGTTCATATATTATTATTATTATAAAAAACTTTAAAATATGTATTTATATTATGATAAAAAAACCTGTGAATATTTATTTGCATATTATCCTTCCTATAATATTATTATATATGTATTATTAATAACAAAAACATTATTAAAAAGTGTTCATTCATATATAATTATTATTATAAAAATATTATAAAATATGTATTTATATTATGATCAAAAACATTTATATATATTTATTTGTATATTATCCTTCCTATAATATTATTATATATGTATTATTAATAACAAAAACATTATTCAAAAGTGTTCATTCATATATAATTATTATTATAAAAATATTATAAAATATGTATTTATATTATGATCAAAAACATTTATATATATTTATTTGTATATTATCCTTCCTATAATATTATTATATATGTATTATTAATAACAAAAACATCATTAAAAAGTGTTCATTCATATATAATTATTGTTATATAAAAATTATAAAATATGTATTTATATTATGATAAAAAAAAACCTGTCAATATTTAATTGCATATTATCCTTACTATAATATTAATATATATGTATTATTATTATTAAAAACATTATTAAAAAGTGTTCATTCATATATAATTATAATTAAAAAAATATTATAAAATATGTATTTATATTATGATCAAAAACATTTTTATATATTTATTTGTATATTATCCTTCCTATAATATTATTATATATGTATAATTCATAACAAAAACATTATTAAAAATTGTTCATTCATATATAATTATAATTATAAAAAAACTTTAAACTATGTATTTATATTATGATCAAAAAAACCTGTCAATATTTATTTTCATATTATCGTTTCTATAATATTATTATATTTGTATTATTAATTACAAAAACATTACTAAAAAGTGTTCATTCATCTATAATTATTATTATAAAAAACTTTTAAATATGTATTTATATTATGATAAAAAAAAACTGTGAATATTTATTTGCATATTATCCTTCCTATAATATTATTATATATAAATTATTAATTACAAAAACATCATTAAAAAGTGTTCATTCATATATAATTATTATTATAAAAATATTATAAAATATGTATTTATATTATGATCAAAAACATTTATATATATTTATTTGTATATTATCCTTCCTATAATATTATTATATATGTATTATTAATAACAAAAACATCATTAAAAAGTGTTCATTCATATATAATTATTTTTATATAAAAATTATAAAATATGTATTTATATTATGATAAAAAAAACCTGTCAATATTTAATTGCATATTATCCTTACTATAATATTAATATATATGTATTATTATTATTAAAAACATTATTAAAAAGTGTTCATTCATATATAATTATAATTATAAAAATATTATAAAATATTTATTTATATTATGATCAAAAACATTTTTATATATTTATTTGTATATTATCCTTCCTATAATATTATTATATATGTATTATTCATAACAAAAACATTATTAAAAAGTGTTCATTCATATATAATTATAATTATAAAAAAACTTTAAACTATGTATTTATATTATGATCAAAAAAACCTGTCAATATTTATTTTCATATTATCGTTTCTATAATATTATTATATTTGTATTATTAATTACACAAACATTACTAAAAAGTGTTCATTCATATATAATTATTAATATAAAAAACTTTTAAATATGTATTTATATTATGATAAAAAAAAACTGTGAATATTTATTTGCATATTATCCTTCCTATAATATTATTATATATGTATTATTAATTACAAAAACATCATTAAAAAGTGTTCATTCATATATAATTATTATTATAAAAATATTATAAAATATGTATTTATATTATGATCAAAAACATTTTTATATATTTATTTGTATATTATCCTTCCTATAATATTATTATATATGTATTATTAATAACAAAAACATTATTAAAAAGTGTTCATTCATATATAATTATTATTATAAAAATATTATAAAATATGTATTTATATTATGATCAAAAACATTTATATATATTTATTTGTATATTATCCTTCCTATAATATTATTATATATGTATTATTCATAACAAAAACATTATTAAAAAGTGTTCATTCATATATTATTATTATTATAAAAATATTATAAAATATGTATTTATATTATGATCAAAAACATTTATATATATTTATTTGTATATTATCCTTCCTATAATATTATTATATATGTATTATTCATAACAAAAACATTATTAAAAAGTGTTCATTCATATATAATTATAATTATAAAAAAACTTTAAACTATGTATTTATATTATGATCAAAAAAACCTGTCAATATTTATTTGCATATTATCGTTTCTATAATATTATTATATTTGTATTATTAATTACAAAAACATTACTAAAAAGTGTTCATTCATATATAATTATTATTATAAAAAAACTTTAAACTATGTATTTATATTATGTTAAAAAAAACCTGTCAATATTTTTTTGCATATTATCGTTTCTATAATATTATTATATTTGTATTACTAATTACAAAAACATTACTAAAAAGTGTTCATTCATATATTATTATTATTATAAAAAACTTTAAAATATGTATTTATATTAAAATAAAAAAACCTGTGAATATTTATTTGCATATTATCCTTCCTATAATATTATTATATATGTATTATTAATAACAAAAACATTATTAAAAAGTGTTCATTCATATATAATTATTATTATAAAAATATTATAAAATATGTATTTATATTATGATCAAATACATTTATATATATTTATTTGTATATTATCCTTCCTATAATATTATTATATATGTATTATTCATAACAAAAACATTATTAAAAAGTGTTCATTCATATATAATTATAAAAAAACTTTAAACTATGTATTTATATTATGATCAAAAAAACCTGTCAATATTTATTTTCATATTATCGTTTCTATAATATTATTATATTTGTATTATTAATTACAAAAACATTACTAAAAAGTGTTCATTCATATATAATTATTATTATAAAAAACTTTTAAATATGTATTTATATTATGATAAAAAAAAACTGTGAATATTTATTTGCATATTATCCTTCCTATAATATTATTATATATGTATTATTAATTACAAAAACATCATTAAAAAGTGTTCATTCATATATAATTATTATTATAAAAATATTATAAAATATGTATTTATATTATGATCAAAAACATTTATATATATTTATTTGTATATTATCCTTCCTATAATATTATTATATATGTATTATTAATAACAAAAACATTATTCAAAAGTATTCATTCATATAAAATTATTATTATAAAAATATTATAAAATATGTATTTATATTATGATCAAAAACATTTATATATATTTATTTGTATATTATCCTTCCTATAATATTATTATATATGTATTATTAATAACAAAAACATCATTAAAAAGTGTTCATTCATATATAATTATTTTTATATAAAAATTTTAAAATATGTATTTATATTATGATAAAAAAAACCTGTCAATATTTAATTGCATATTATCCTTACTATAATATTAATATATATGTATTATTATTATTAAAAACATTATTAAAAAGTGTTCATTCATATATAATTATAATTATAAAAATATTATAAAATATGTATTTATATTATGATCAAAAACATTTATATATATTTATTTGTATATTATCCTTCCTATAATATTATTATATATGTATTATTAATAACAAAAACATTATTAAAAAGTGTTCATTCATATATAATTATAATTATAAAAAAACTTTAAACTATGTATTTATATTATGATCAAAAAAACCTGTCAATATTTATTTGCATATAATCGTTTCTATAATATTATTATATTTGTATTATTAATTACAAAAACATTACTAAAAAGTGTTCATTCATATATAATTATTATTATAAAAAAACTTTAAACTAAGTATTTATATTATGATCAAAAAAACCTGTGAATATTTATTTGCATATTATCCTTCGTATAATATTATTATATATGTATTATTAATAACAAAAACATTATTAAAAAGTGTTCATTCATATATAATTATTATTATAAAAATATTATAAAATATGTATTTATATTATGATCAAAAACATTTATATATATTTATTTGTATATTATCCTTCCTATAATATTATTATATATGTATTATTAATAACAAAAACATTATTCAAAAGTGTTCATTCATATATAATTATTATTATAAAAATATTATAAAATATGTATTTATATTATGATCAAAAACATTTATATATATTTATTTGTATATTATCCTTCCTATAATATTATTATATATGTATTATTAATAACAAAAAAATCATTAAAAAGTGTTCATTCATATATAATTATTTTTATATAAAAATTATAAAATATGTATTTATATTATGATAAAAAAAACCTGTCAATATTTAATTGCATATTATCCTTACTATAATATTAATATATATGTATTATTATTATTAAAAACATTATTAAAAAGTGTTCATTCATATATAATTATAATTATAAAAATATTATAAAATATGTATTTATATTATGATCAAAAACATTTTTATATATTTATTTGTATATTATCCTTCCTATAATATTATTATATATGTATTATTCATAACAAAAACATTATTAAAAAGTGTTCATTCATATAATTATAATTATAAAAAAACTTTAAACTATGTATTTATATTATGATCAAAAAAACCTGTCAATATTTATTTTCATATTATCGTTTCTATAATATTATTATATTTGTATTATTAATTACAAAAACATTACTAAAAAGTGTTCATTCGTATATAATTATTATTATAAAAAAACTTTAAAATATGTATTTATATTATGATCAAAAAAACCTGTGAATATATATTTGCATATTATCCTTCCTATAATATTATTATATATGTATTATTAATTACAAAAACATCATTAAAAAGTGTTCATTCATATATAATTATTTTTATATAAAAATTTTAAAATATGTATTTATATTATGATAAAAAAACCTGTCAATATTTAATTGCATATTATCCTTACTATAATATTAATATATATGTATTATTATTATTAAAAACATTATTAAAAAGTGTTCATTCATATATAACTATAATTATAAAAATATTATAAAATATGTATTTATATTATGATCAAAAACATTTATATATATTTATTTGTATATTATCCTTCCTATAATATTATTATATATGTATTAATAATAACAAAAACATTATTAAAAAGTGTTCATTCATATATAATTATAATTATAAAAAAAACTTTAAAATATGTATTTATATTATGATCAAAAAAACCTGTGAATATTTATTTGCATAATATCCTTCCTATAATATTATTATATATGTATTATTAATTACAAAAACATCATTAAAAAGTGTTTATTTATATATAATTATTATTATAAAAAAACTTTAAAAAATGTATTTATATTATGATCAAAAAAGCCTGTCAATATTTATTTGCATATTAACCTTACTATAATATTAATATGTATGTATTATTATTATTAAAAACATTATTAAAAAGTGTTCATTCATATATAATTATAATTATAAAAATATTATAAAATATGTATTTATATTATGATTAAAAACATTTATATATATTTATTTGTATATTATCCTTCTAATAATATTATTATATATGTATTATTAATTACAAAAACATTATTAAAATGTATTCATTCATATACAATTATAATTATAAAAAAAATCTTTAAAATATGTATTTATATTATGATCAAAAAATGTATATATATTTATTTGCATATTATTATTCCTTTAATATTATTATATATATATTATTAATATTAAAAACATTATTAAAATGTATACTTTCATATATAATTATAATTATAAAAAACTTTAAAATATGTATTTATATTATGAACAAAAAATGTATATATATATTTATTAGCATATTATCTTTCACCAAATAATATTATATGTGTATTATTAATTACAAAAACATCATTAAAAAGTGTTCATTCATATATAATTATAATTATAAAGAAACTTTAAAAAATGTATTTATATTATGATCAAAAAAACCTGTCAATATTTATTTGCATATTATCCTTACTATAATATTAATATGTATGTATTATTATTATTAAAAACATTATTAAAAAGTGTTCATTCATATATAATTATAATTATAAAAATATTATAAAATATGTATTTATATTATGATCAAAAACATTTATATATATTTATTTGTATATTATCCTTCCTATAATATTATTATATATGTATTATTAATTACAAAAACATTATTAAAAAGTGTTGATTCATATATAATTATAATTATGAAAAAATTATAAAATATGTATTTATATTACGATCAAAAAATTATATATATTTATTTGTATATTATCCATCCTATAGTATTATTATATATGTATAATAAATTACAAAAACATTATTAAAAAGTATTCATTCATATATAATTATTATTATAAAAAAACTTTAAAATATGTATTTATATTATGATCAAAAAAACCTGTTAATAATTATTTGTATATTAACCTTACTAAAATATTAATATGTATGTATTATTATTATTAAAAACATTATTAAAAAGTGTTCATTCATATATAATTATAATTATAAAAATATTATTAAATATGTATTTATATTATGATCAAAAACATTTATATATATTTATTTGTATATTATCCTTCCTATAATATTATTATATATGTATTATTAATTACAAAAACATTATTAAAAAGTGTTGATTCATATATAATTATAATTATGAAAAAATTATAAAATATGTATTTATATTACGATCAAAAAATTATATATATTTATTTGTATATTATCCATCCTATAATATTATTATATATGTATAATAAATTACAAAAACATTATTAAAAAGTATTCATTCATATATAATTATTATTATAAAAAAACTTTAAAATATGTATTTATATTATGATCAAAAAAACCTGTTAATAATTATTTGTATATTAACCTTACTAAAATATTAATATGTATGTATTATTATTATTAAAAACATTATTAAAAAGTGTTCATTCATATATAATTATAATTATAAAAATATTATTAAATATGTATTTATATTATGATCAAAAACATTTATATATATTTATTTGTATATTATCCTTCCTATAATATTATTATATATGTAATATTAATAACAAAAACATTATTAAAAAGTGTTTATTCATATTTAATTATAATTATAAAAAAACTTTAAACTATGTATTTATATTATGATCAAAAAAACCTGTGAATATTTATTTGCATATTATCCTTCCTATAATATTATTATATATGTATTATTAATTACAAAAACATCATTAAAAAGTGTTCATTCATATATAATTATTATTATAAAAAAATTTTAAAATATGTTTTTATATTTGGATAAAAAAATCTGTCAATATTTAATTGCATATTATCCTTACTATTATATTTATATATGTATTATTATTATTAAAAACATTATTAAAAAGTGTTCATTCATATATAATTATAATTATAAAAATATTATAAAATATGTATTTATATTATGATCAAAAACATTTATATATATTTATTTGTATATTATCCTTCCTATAATATTATTATATATGTATTATTAATTACAAAAACATTATTAAAATGTATTCATTCATATACAATTATAATTATAAAAAAAATCTTTAAAATATGTATTTATATTATGATCAAAAAATGTATATATATTTATTTGCATATTATTATTCCTTTAATATTATTATATATATATTATTAATATTAAAAACATTATTAAAATGTATACTTTCATATATAATTATAATTATAAAAAACTTTAAAATATGTATTTATATTATGAACAAAAAATGTATATATATATTTATTAGCATATTATCTTTCACCAAATAATATTATAAATGTATTATTAATTACAAAAACATCATCAAAAAGTGTTCATTCATATATAATTATAATTATAAAGAAACTTTAAAAAATGTATTTATATTATGATCAAAAAAACCTGTTAATATTTATTTGCATATTATCCTTACTATAATATTAATATGTATGTATTATTATTATTAAAAACATTATTAAAAAGTGTTCATTCATATATAATTATAATTATAAAAATATTATAAAATATGTATTTATATTATGATCAAAAACATTTATATATATTTATTTGTATATTATCCTTCCTATAATATTATTATATATGTATTATTAATTACAAAAACATTATTAAAAAGTGTTGATTCATATATAATTATAATTATGAAAAAATTATAAAATATGTATTTATATTACGTTAAAAAAATTATATATATTTATTTGTATATTATCCATCCTATAATATTATTATATATGTATAATAAATTACAAAAACATTATTAAAAAGTATTCATTCATATATAATTATTATTATAAAAAAACTTTAAAATATGTATTTATATTATGATCAAAAAAACCTGTTAATAATTATTTGTATATTAACCTTACTAAAATATTAATATGTATGTATTATTATTATTAAAAACATTATTAAAAAGTGTTCATTCATATATAATTATATTTATAAAAATATTATTAAATATGTATTTATATTATGATCAAAAACATTTATATATATTTATTTGTATATTATCCTTCCTATAATATTATGATATATGTATTATTAATTACAAAAACATTATTAAAAAGTGTTGATTCATATATAATTATAATTATGAAAAAATTATAAAATATGTATTTATATTACGATCAAAAAATTATATATATTTATTTGTATATTATCCATCCTATAATATTATTATATATGTATAATAAATTACAAAAACATTATTAAAAAGTATTCATTCATATATAATTATTATTATAAAAAAACTTTAAAATATGTATTTATATTATGATCAAAAAAACCTGTTAATAATTATTTGTATATTAACCTTACTAAAATATTAATATGTATGTATTATTATTATTAAAAACATTAATAAAAAGTGTTCATTCATATATAATTATAATTATAAAAATATTATTAAATATGTATTTATACTATGATCAAAAACATTTATATATATTTATTTGTATATTATCCTTCCTATAATATTATTATATATGTATTATTAATAACAAAAACATTATTAAAAAGTGTTTATTCATATTTAATTATAATTATAAAAAAACTTTAAACTATGTATTTATATTATGATCAAAAAAACCTGTGAATATTTATTTGCATATTATCCTTCCTATAATATTATTATATATGTATTATTAATTACAAAAACATCATTAAAAAGTGTTCATTCATATATAATTATTATTATAAAAAAATTTTAAAATATGTTTTTATATTTGGATAAAAAAAATCTGTCAATATTTAATTGCATATTATCCTTACTATTATATTTATATATGTATTATTATTATTAAAAACATTATTAAAAAGTGTTCATTCATATATAATTATAATTATAAAAAATATTATAAAATATGTATTTATATTATGATCAAAAACATTTATATATATTTATTTGTATATTATCCTTCCTATAATATTATTATATATGTATTATTAATAACAAAAACATTATTAAAAAGTGTTCATTCATATATAATTATTATTATAAAAATATTATAAAATATGTATTTATATTATTTTATAAACATTTATATATATTTATTTGTATATTATCCTTCCTATAATATTATTATATATGTATTATTAATAACAAAAACATTATTAAAAAGTGTTCATTCATATATAATTATAATTATAAAAATATTATAAAATATGTATTTATATTATGATCAAAAACATTTATATATATTTATTTGTATATTATCCTTCCTATAATATTATTATATATGTATTATTAATTACAAAAACATTATTAAAATGTATACTTTCATATATAATTATAATTATAAAAAACTTTAAAATATGTATTTATATTATGACAAAAAATGTATATATATATTTATTTATTAGCATATTATCTTTCACATAATAATATTATATATGTATTATTAATTACAAAAACATTATTAAAAAGTGTTGATTCATATATAATTATAATTACGAAAAAAATATAAAATATGTATTTATATTATGATCAAAAAATTATATATATTTACTTGTATATTATCCATCCTATAATATTATTATATATGTATAATAAATTACAAAAACATTATTAAAATGTATTCATTCATATATAATTAAAATTATAAAAAAAACTTTAAACTATGTATTTATATTATGATCAAAAAACCTGTCAATATTTATTTGCATATTATCCTTCCTATAATATTATTATATATGTATTATTAATTACAAAAACATTATTAAAAAGTGTTCATTCATATATAATTATAATTATAAAAATACTATAAAATATGTATTTATATTATGATTAAAAACATTTATATATATTTATTTGTATATTATCCTTCCTATAATATTATTATATATGTATTATTAATAACAAAAACATTATTAAAAAGTGTTCATTCATATATAATTATAAAAAACTTTAAACTATGTATTTATATTATGATCAAAAACATTTATAGCTCAATCGTTGTGAAAGCAGACAAAAGCAACGCCATTGTAGTGCTCGGAAAAGAAGAATATATAAAGAAGACAGAAGATTTCATCAAAGAAAATAACTTCAAAGAGCTGAAAAAGGATCAAACGCAGAAGTACCAAAGAGAGCTGTCCGACGTCGTGAAGAGATGCACCAGAGTGATTCCCGAAGAATGTCGACAGAAGATGAACATCCTAAATTCTAAAGCGCCCGTGATGAAAGGGATCCCAAAAATACACAAGAAGAATGTACCCATCAGACCATTAGTTAACTTTAAATGTGCTCCTACCTACAATGTTTCAAAATTGTTAGCATGTAAGCTCAGCAATGATTTAGAATTAGAACATGTATACAATGTAAAGAATAGGTATGAATTTGTTGAACGTGTCAAGAACATAGATATAGATTCGAATAGTAGGCTAGTCTCATTTGATATCGCAAATCTGTACACAAACATTCCTGTATCCGAAACTGTAGATCTTGTTAAATGTAGGCTTTTACAGAATAGTTTAGACGATGAATATGTCAATCAGATTGTAAAATTACTTGTGACTGTTTTGAAGCAAAATTATTTTTGATTCAACAATAGATTTTACGAACAAACAGATGGTTTAGCTATGGGAAGTCCACTTTCGGCAATTTTGTCAGAAATATTTTTACAGCATCAGGAAAAAGAAATGTTAACGAATTTAAGAAAAAATCATGATGTAAAACTGTATGTTAGATATGTAGACGACATTCTTGTTATCTTCAGACAAGCCCAGGAGCAGGAGCACGAAACGATGATGCAGACACTTAACAACCACCACCCGAACCTAACCTTTACTAACGAGTTTGAAGAAAACAAAAAGATCAAATTCCTGGACCTCACATTAGAGAGAAAAGACAGCAAGATAGAGTTTGACATCTACAGGAAACCTACGCAAACGGACACTACAATCAACAACAAGTCTATCCATCCGAGAATCCACAAGACCGCAGCCTTTAGATCTATGCTGTACCGAGCCTATAAGATCCCACTTAGCCAAACCTATAGGAAAAAAGAACTGGACACCATTTAGAAGATCGCTCAAGTGAATGGATTTCGGACCAAGACGATAGAGGACATCGCAAGGAAGACGAGGAGGAAAATCGATAGACAGAATACACTACACAGCAGAACAACATTAGAAGAGATAAAAGAGGAAAACACTAGATATATCACATTTAGCTACACGGGGACTACAACACAAAGGACTGCTAACAGATTCAAGAAATACGGAGTTTCAATAGCCTACAGGACTCAGAACACCATGAGTAAAATACTGCATCCAAAAATAGAAGATTGTAACAAATTCGACACTTCAGGCATATATAAAATCAATTGTGACGATTGTGATAGCTTCTACATTGGACAGACTGTGAACTTCGTTAACCGCTTCAAAAACCACATATCTGCATGGAGGAACAACAAACCGGAAAGATCAAATGTCGCACAACACCTGTTACAAAATGGGCACTCACTAGGAAAAATGGAGGATAGTCTAGATATTTTAAAGAATTGTAAGAAAGGATATGTAATGAATGCTTGGGAAGAATTGTATATTTATAAGGAAAAATGTAAAGATGGAAATAAGTTGATTAATGAACAAATACATTTTGATTCCAGTTGCACTTATAAAAATGTATTGGCCGGTGCTTCCGGTAGCCAATAGGGTATAAGTAGGGACGCCATTCAAGATTCTTGTCATTCGCCTATTGGGTCTGATGATGATTGGAGTGTCCAATCGAAATCGATCACCACTTACCACCTTTTTTGTAAATTTACCGTCTTGTGAGTAACAGTATAAGCGTAAATATATGTTTTAAGTGTTTTAAGACGTTTCTTTTATTTACTTTCCGTAAATTTAATAACACGTACAATGCTGATCAAGAAGTTATTTAGTGAAGCTAGTCAAGCAAAATTAGCAGCAAAATATAGGGATACAAGAATCAAGATTTCCATGAAGATTGCAGATATTTACTTCAAACTAAGAATGCATCAAGAAGAGAATTAAACCACAATACGCTAAAATCAAAGTCAACTGTAACACTACTGCCGCTAAAAGAACCAAGGAACAAGGAGAGGTATTATTCATCCAAAATATGATCAAACAACTTTACTGTGAAAAAGAAGAACTGAACCAGATTGCCTACGACATCCACCTACAATTTTTGAGATCATACGGACTAATAGCATGGAATTTACTACACGAAGTCGTCAGTGAAGAGGTTGAAGATGCCATGGACAGGAAATATTTACGGATAAACTACAAATTAGACAAACTCGTAGAGAAGAATACACCTAATAAAGACTTGGATAGGACCAGTACAGAACACAAATTCCAGAAGAGAGTCATCAACCTTACAGACATTCAATTCAGTGAAGAAGAAACGAAAATACTGAACTACGGAATGAAGTACAATTTCCCAATGAAGAAGAAGGGCGAAAACGAACTACTAGCTACTGAAGTTGAAGCAAATGTAAAATCACTCAGAGACGTAGACCATTATGCCGTTCGGAAGGAAGTAACAGCCAACGATTTCACCAGCCAAGGACACATAGATCCCAGCAGAAATTAAGAACTGAAGACGTGCAGCAAAATAAAGAAGAAACTGGAAGAGAATAGCTCAATCGTTGTGAAAGCAGAGTAGTGGAGAACTACCGGTTTAACAGCACTTGGGGCGTTTTTTCCCATAAGAATAACATGGGGATCATTTTTTGGCCACCAAAACCAAAAATCCTGATCTTTGCCTAAATATCCCTATATAATTGTCAAACCTTATTTCTTACTTATTCCCTATAAATATATTCGATATTAAGCTAAAAAAGCTATTTCTTACATTTATTTACCCTTACAAGTGTACATTTAGAGTAGATACAATAGGACAATATGACCTCACTTTAGGCACGTTTTCCCCATAAGAATAACATGGTGAGCTTTTTTTGACCACTTTTTTAAAAATCCAGCTCTCGGCCAATACAAGCCTATATTAATGTTCAATACCATTGTATAACACTATTAAAATTTCAAATCCACATCCATTTACAAGTATATTCTCAAAATCATCAACTTGACAGTGCGAGGTTTGTACGCGAACTCGGGCGCGCTCCCGGCTCACGGCGCGGGCATGCTCCGGGCTCTCGCTCCTGACCCATGGTTGGTCTTCTCGTCTCTAGTGGTAGCTCTTGATTAAGTCCTGGGTGGGTGACCTCCTGTTGAAGTAATTTCTAGTTAAATTGTTAAAAATCTTTAATTTCTAGTTAAAAATTTTGAAAATTTCAAAAATTTTGAAATTTTCGAAAAGTCTATAAATAGAAGTGACATCCGGGTGATATTTCATTCTGGACCATGAGGCCCACCTGTCAACACTGCTCCGTGTCGCTCTCCACCAAAAGTAACCTGATTCGCCACTACAAGGTAATTCATCAAATGAAGGTGAAACTGTGCAAAGTTTGCAATTTAATCTGTGATAATAACGTGGCTTTAAAATCTCATATATTACAAAGACACAAAAGTTGTAATTTTTGTAAAAGAAATGTTGTTGGACATTTTAAAAGACATGTCAATTCTTGTAACAATTGTCCATACACAATGATAAAATTTGTTGGTGAATCGATTAGAGTTGACCTTGAAAGTACTCTGAAGTCTTATCCTCTGCCAATAAAATGGACTTTAGTTAGGAGAATCAAATTTATAAAATATTCAATGGATCAAAATGGAAAATTAGTTAATGAAAAAGAATGTATTGCAGATTTTAGAAGCCTTACTACCTTAACTATTGAGAAGAGAGATTTAAAGCCTCAAATTGAAAATGCACTTTTAAAGATTGATGCGTCGATTCATAAATATCAAGCCCAAGGCAGTGGATGGATATATGACCATACTAAATATTGGCAGTTGCATGTTTATAAGTATAAGCCTTTAACTCCAAAGTCATATATCCCCACACCAAAAAGTATTCAATCAAAACATGCAGTTTTAAATATAAAAAATTCTGATAATAAATGCTTCCTTTGGTCAATTTTAGCAGCTTTATATCCAAGGAACTCTAATGAAAGTGCTAATAGAGTCTCTAATTATGTACCCTATGAAAGTCAGTTGAATATGACAAACATAAAGTATCCTGTGAAAATATCTGATATAGATAAATTTGAAATACAAAATAACATAAGTGTTAATGTATTTGGGGTTGAATATGATAAATTTATATATCCATTAAGAACAACTAAACTAAATAGTAATATTCATATAGATTTATTATTATTACAAGAAGGTCGTAAATTACATTACTGTTTAATTCGTGATTTTGATAAGTTAATGTTCCACTCTACAAAAGATGACCATAAGAAGCATTTTTGCAAGTTATGTTTGCAACATTTTTACACTAATGATATATTAGAACGTCATATAACATATTGTAAAAACTTTGATGCCCAACGAGTGGAAATGTCTAAACAAGATACATTACAATTTAAAAATTATAAATATCAACTTAAAGCTCCATTTGTAATTTATGCAGATTTTGAATGCTTTATAAACTCAAACAACCATACTCCATCTGGATTTGCATTTGTTGTAGTGAGAGATTCTAAGATTATTTATGAAGAGTTATATAGTGGTTCAAATGTTATGGATGTGTTTTTCAAAAGATTGTTTGAGACTTATGACTTCATTAAAAGCCAAATGGTGATATATATTCCTCTTGTAATGACTCCAGAGCAAGAGGCATCTTTCCAAAACTCAACACATTGTCACATTTGTGAAAAGCCCCTATATTTTGATAGGGTACGTGATCACTGTCATTCATCTGGCCAATACCGTGGAGCTGCCCATAATGATTGTAATTTAAACTATAAAGTAACAAAGAAAATCCCAGTATTCTTCCATAACTTAAAAAATTATGATGGTCATTTAATAATGCAACACTTGGGAAATTGTAATCGTAAATTAAATTGCATAGCTAAAGATATGGAAAAATATATATCATTCTCTGTTGATGATTTAGTATTTTTAGATTCCTACAACTTTCTGTCACTTCCATTATACAAATTAGCTTCCAATTTAAATACATTTAGATTCATTGACAATCCACTACTACAACGCAAAGGTGTATTTCCCTATGAATATATGACAGGACCAGATAAGTTTGCAGAGTCTCTACCCCCAATTGAAGCCTTCTATAGTACTCTAACTAAAGAACATATCTCTTCCAACGAATATGAACATGCTAAAAATGTCTGGACCCATTTTAATATAAATAATTTACAAGAATATCATGATTTATATCTTAAAACAGATGTATTGCTACTGGCTGATGTGTTTGAGACATTTAGAGACCTGTGTTTAAAAGATTATAAACTGGACCCCGTACATATGTATTCACTTCCTGGATTAACATGGGAGGCCTGTCTTAGAATGACTGGTATAAAATTACAATTATTTCAAGATATTGACATGCATTTGTTCATAGAAAGTGCGATTAGAGGAGGAGTCAGTATGATTTCCACACGTTATGCTAAAGCAAATAATAGATATATGGGTGAACACTATGATCCCAATCAAGAGAGTGTCTATTTAATATATTTAGACTGTAACTCACTATACTCTACAGCAATGTGCGAGCCACTCCCTGTGGATGGATTCCGTTGGACTAATGAGATAGACTACAAATACAATCAAAATGATGAGTTTGGATACATTTTAGAAGTTGATTTAAAATATGATAAAAGCTTACATGATTTACATAATGACTATCCATTAGCACCAGAGAAAATGAATGGCAAATTAATACCAAATTTAAATGACAAAACTAAATATATATTACATTACAAAGCATTACAAAAATATGAGGAATTGGGTTTGATTGTTACAAAATACCACAGAATTTTAAAATTTAGACAATCAAAATGGCTTGCACCCTATATTAATTTTAATATTGAAAAACGAAAAAGTGCTAAAAATGATTTTGAAAAAGACTTTTACAAATTGCTAAATAATAGTCTCTTTGGTCAAACAATTATGAATCAACGAAAGTTTCGTGATATATATCTCAAGGATGAGTCACTATTAACAAAATATGTCACTAATCCAAGGTTTGACTGTAGCAAAAAGTTCGATAACAATTTACATGCTATACATTTAAATAAATTAGTTGTTAAGTTTAATAAACCTATATATTTAGGAATGACCATTTTGGATATTAGTAAAGTAATAATGTATGATTTCCACTATAATTATATGTCAAAATTTAAGAATAAAAGATTTCTAATGACAGATACAGATTCTTTAATGTATGCTATAGTTATAGAGGACTTTTACAAGGAAATAGAATGTGACTTACACTATTTTGATACCTCTGGATATAGTAAAGACCATTTCTTATACTCTGATAAAAATAAAAAAGTCACTGGCAAGTTTAAAGACGAATTAGATGGTTATATTATGTATGAATATTGTGGTTTAAGACCAAAGTTATATTCTTACATTCCTCTAAAATGGTTATATGAAGAGGACAAGCAAGCTTTAGAGGTCAAAAAAGCTAAAGGAGCTGATGGTGCTACAGTTAAACATCTCCTTAGACATCAACATTATTTGAACTGTCTTGCAACTGGGCAAGATTACTATGAGAATGTGACAAGAATTAAATCTACAAATCATCACCTTCAAACCCTGACCATGAATAAGAAAGTACTATCGTTTGACGATGACAAGAGGTTTATTCTAGAAGATGGCATCAACACCCTTGCTCTTGGTCATTATAGAATTGATCAAACATAAATTATATGTTTAGATATATTCAATGATGCAAAATAAATGCAAATGTTAAAAAACTTCAGTCTTTCATTTATTTACCCTTACCATCCTCTTGATAGAATTGGTCAAACATAAATCTATATTTGCCATTATTCTTTGACCTTTCTTTGTCTATTACAAACAAGCCATATTTAGTTTTATCCCAACATTGATGACAGAGATTTTTAAATTGGTCAAATGAAAAGTCATTTCCAACATGATTGTGATATACATGTTTTAAATTTAAATCGTCTTGTTTGAATAATATTAGGAAATTTACATTATCACGTAAATGTTTATGTACTTTGCTGTAAGATTGACACAAGTAAAAACAGTTAATATTTTTATGTCGACCCATTGAAAAAAATTGTGTAATATTTTGACTATTTATGTCATCAAATACAACAACTGACTGTGATTTTACATCATTTGGTGTGATTTCACAGTCAGTAAACGTGTGTAATTTCACTTCGTCACACAAACTAAATATTTCAATTATTTTTTTATATTTTTCTTGTTCTAAAGATTTAGATATTAAATATAAGTTTGTAAATTTTAATCCTTCCTTTTTCACAATTAAATTGTAAATTACAACCGTCTTCCCACTTCCACTTGGACCACAAATAACACATCGAATATTGGTAGGAAATAGACCCAACTTCTTTGGTATATTTTCCTTAGTATGTACTATTTTAAATTTATGTTTTTGTTGAATAAAAGACATTTTTTATATAATAAAAATGGTGAAAAATAATAAGAAAACATGTAAAAAGGGCAAAGGTTTATTCTTAAAGCCTTACAGGGGTCGAGGGTTATTGAATACTCTTATAAATAATCTTCCATTTCCACTTCACATACCATCATATCGGTACTGTGGACCTGGAACGAATATACGTCAAAATTTAGCCAAAAATGTACCTCCAAAAAATAAGCTAGACTCTTATTGTAAAGAGCATGACATATTCTACATGAATAATCCCGATACCGCTGCTCGGAACAAAGCAGACATGAGATTAGCAGACTTAGCTTGGACTAGAGTAACGGCAAATGACGCAAATCTTGCCGAAAGAGCTGCTGCTTATGCCGTGACAAATTTGATGAAGGCAAAAGCAAAAATGGGAATGGGATTAAAATTTAATAAAAAAGATGGACAACTACCAGCTGTTAGAAGCCGCAAAAGACGTGCCTCACTTCCGGGGGGTGTACCTAAAAAACGAGCTAAAAAATCTAACACCAAAAGTAAAAGAGTGCGGAATAGTTAATTTAGACAGTTCATCTGGCACACATTGGACAGCATATCGTAAAAATAAAGATATTGTAATTTATTTTGACCCATTTGGAATCCAACCTCCAAAAGAAGTAATTAAATATTTTGAGGGACATAAAATATTCTATACAACCGATCAAATACAAGATTTAAATAGTTCTATTTGTGGAATTTTATGTTTATCATTCATAAAAAATTTTTGTTTATAAAAATGGATTCATTTACTATAACATTTTCGGGTACAGAGCCAGAGCTAAAGTCAGTGTTCTTTCCTCCCATAGAATTAAATGATGATTATGTAATTGGATTAGTAGATTTTCAAAGTTATAATTCTATATTTAATGTAAAAAAACCACTTAATACTTTAACATATTACAAAGTAGAGAAAAAAACATTACCAAAGGGAGAGATCTTAGTTGATGATTTAAACCAGTTATTAGATGGTAAACTTAAAGTTATAATACATAAGAATGGAGAAGCATTAATTAATACTAAAGTCAAACTTTTATTCAAAGGGCTTATTCCAAAATTAAATCAACTTAAAGGCAACAAATTAACCATTGAAGAAGGTGATGATGTTTTCTATTATGACCACAAAGCTCCAGTTACAATAGAAATTTCTGAAGGAACATATGAGGTGGTTGAGCTTGCAAAGGAAATTCAAAAGCAAATCCCAGACTTTTTCCTTACAGCTAATAATAAAACTATGAAAGCGACATTACTTTCTAGCCACGTGTTTGATTTTACAAAACCATGTTTAGGGTCTGTTTTATTGGGATTTAAAGGTGTTTCTACTCCTGGTGTTCAGTTTGAATCTACAAATAAAATAAACATTAATAATGTAAATGTGATTAGAGTAAAATGTAATATTGCAAACGGGTCCTATTTAAACGGAAACAAATCACACACCATACATAGCTTTTATCCAGAAGCTCCTCCTGGCTACAAAATTATTGAAGTTCCAAGAAATATTATATATTTTCCTGTAAATAAGAGAAGTTTAGATGTTGTCAGTATTACATTTGCCGATCAGCATGACAAGGCAATTGACTTTAATGGAGAAGAAACTACAATTACTTGTCATATAAAAAAGATATGAGAATTTATAAGAATTTATCTATAAGTGTACAAAATGCTAGGTTCCTACGATCAATAGGACTAAAGTTAAAATTTTCTATTAATAAAAATGGAAGATTTTCTAGACGTTACAGGGAAATCCCAATTCGACGATAGTGTGGTTAAAATTACAAATCACTCCTATGTTCCCCACAACACTTTGGCAATAAATAATTCCGATGAAATTCGAATATGTATTAATAATCAAGATTTGCTAACTCTCCCGTGTAGGAGTTATCTGTATATTAAGGGAGAAATTGAAAATCATGATAAAGGTCATTTTATAAATAATGCATTTGCATTCTTATTTGATGAAATTAGATATGAAGTCGCAGGTAAAGAAATAGACATTGTAAGAAACCCAGGAATTTCTAGTCTTATGAAAATATTGAGCTCTTACAATAAAACTACTAAATTGTCAAATGTGGCATTTGATTCTGACACGAATTTAAAAGAGTTCCATAAAAGTGGCAAGTTTAGTACTTGTTTGCCATTAGAACTGTTAATGGGTGTATTTGAGGATTTTAATAAGGTATTAGTAAATGTCAAACAAGAATTGGTGTTAAAAAGATCCAAAAATGATTTGAATTGTATATTAACAACCACTAGTGCTCCAGCCAGTGGTACTGCTGATATGATTCCTAAAATTACACTTAACTCAATTCAATGGGTGATGCCACATGTAATACCATCAGATGGGGAGAAGTTACAATTACAAAAGATGTTACTGCAAAATAAAAATTTGCAAATTGCATTTAGAAGCTTAGAGTTGCATGAACTTCCATCATATCCCAATACTACAAGACATACATGGTCAGTAAAGACATCTTCAAGTTTGGAGAAGCCTAGGTATATTATATTTGGTTTCCAAACAGCTAGGGATAATAGTGCACGAAAAAGAACTGATGAATTTGATCACTGTAAGTTAAAAAATCTCAAAGTATTTCTAAACTCTGAATATTATCCTTATAGTGATTTAAATCTCGACTTTGAAAATGGAGATGTCTCTAAAGCTTATGAGATGTTTATGAGGTTTAGAGAGACTTACTATAATACTATCCCAGATCCTATGATTAGTAGGGCTGAGTTTATGAAGAAATATCCACTAATTGTAATAGACTGTTCTAGACAGAACGAAACAGTGAAGGAAGGAATTGTTGATATTAAATTAGAGATTGAAACTGCAGAAAATGTACCAGCAAATACATCTGCATATTGTTTGATAATACATGATAAAGTGTTTGAGTACAATCCTTTGTCAAATGAGATAAATAAAATGTAAATAAAAGATGAAAAACATTCAACAAGAATTGGTTGACTCTGCAAATCAAATAAGAGAGAAATATAGAGCTTTAAAACGTGGCAAGTTTCTAGAGGCTGAAGAGAGGTTCCAAACATTCCAACCTTTAATAGAGCCATTACAAGAATTAAAAAAAATCGCATCAGAGAGGCCTCGAATGGAGATTCTCCCAATGACTCCATCTAGAATACCAATAATACCAAGATTACAACCATTACAACAATCTACTCCACAGAAATTAGATTTTGGTCTTTTAGCATCAGACTATTTAGGAAATTACCTAAGTAAAAGTAGTATGACAGACACTACATATGGTATTAGACGAGAAGCAAATAAATTTTTTATTGGAAATAAAGAAGTTGATATTGCCAATGATGATGTTACAGTTGCAAATAAAACCTACAAGGGGACAAAAGGCTTGTGGCAGTTGTTAACTTTAAAAGAACCTGAGGATTATACTCCGGCTGATTTGCAAAATTATAAAGAAATTTTGGAAGCTACAAATGGACATTTAAAGAGTTACAAAGATGGTGCACCAATTTCAAGTAATAGACATACTAAATATCTTAATATAATTAAACCTCTTTTTAAATCTGTTGGTGAAGGTTTGAGACAAGTGACTGGTAAGAAAATAGACTATATTTATTGGGATGATCCTAATGAGCTTGTAGATAGGTTAAGACTTCTTTGGCTAAGTCGCCAAGCCGGTAACTCAGGAGTGGATAATGAAATAGATTCCATTATTGAGGAATTGAGAGAAAGTGGAATTATTTATTAAATAAAAATATGTTTATAGATAAATTTTATCGTTTATATAATCCATATAATAAGCCTGCAGAACCCAGGGCTAGTAGTGAACCTACTTTAAATTTACAAGACGATAGTTGGAATGGTTTAAACCGTAAACTTGGTAATGTTAAAGATGGGGAGTTTGTAGATGATGTATCAACTTTGGGACAGACATTAACTAGAAAAGGTGATGTCTTCTTACAAGGTAAAACTAAATATGAGTTTTTAGAATCCAAGAATAAAAATTGGAATGCTAAAAAACAGAAAATTACTAATGTGGAAAAGGGTGAAAGTTTAGATGATGTGCCCACTTTACAACAGACTTTAATACGAACAGCTGGTGGTACATTTGTACAAGACAATAATAATTATGAATTTTTAGAATCAGAGAATGGTATTTGGAATGCTAAGAAACGGAAAATTACTAATGTGGAAAAGGGTGAAAGTTTAGATGATGTGCCCACTTTACAACAGACTTTAATACGAAAAGAAGATGGTAAATTTGTACAAGACAAAAATAATTATGAATTTTTAGAATCAGAGAATAGTATTTGGAATGCTAAGAAACAGAAACTTAGCAATTTGATGGAAGGTACAGATAGTAAAGATGCTGTGAATGTTTCACAAGTTCCAAAAATGGAAGCAGGCTATTGGAATTTTAATAATAAAAGGTTAGTACGTGTTAAACCTGCCATTGATGACACTGACTGTGTTACAAAAGAACAGACTATAACTTATAATAAAAAACTATATTGTTGGGATGCCAAAAATCAATTTATAAGAAATCTACCAGAGGGGAAACATTTGGATGATATTTGTCTAATGTCACAAGCTATGCGTTATGATGGATCAAAATTTGTATATGGAGAGAAAAATTTTAATTTGATGGAATACAATCCTGATTTATTAGTTGCTGACCCCACATCCTTAAGTGGATTTAAGTATATAGATAATAGACCATATATACCAGAAAACTATGTATTTAAAAGAATGGAAGATAATCTATTGATTGGGGCTAATGGTGATGTATTTAGAGTTACAGGAAAGGATGATGTTATAAAAAATGAATGAAATTGCATACGAACTTCATAAGCCTGCAAGAAAGAATTTCATTAGAAGGTCTTTTAAAGTATTGGGTATAAACGAAACCATACAAATAGATTTAATTGATATGCAAAACTATGCTAGAGAAAATTCTGGCAATAAATATATTTTAACTTTAATAGATACATTTTCTAAAAAAGCTTATGCTGCTCCACTAAAGAATAAGACAGGGTTAGTGGTTACAGAAGCCATTAAAACCATTCTACCAAAGGGGGTTAAAAACATTCAATCTGACAATGGAAAAGAATTTTTTAATAAACATTTTAGCAAACTAATGAAAAACTTAAATATTAATCACTATCACACATTTTCTACAACTAAGGCTGCAATTGTGGAGAGGTTTCAGAGAACTTTAAAGAATTGGTTATATAGGGAATTTAGTGCTCAAGGTAGTTATAAATGGTTGGATTTACTTCCAAAGTTAATTCGAAAATATAATAATAAGGTGCATAGATCTATAGGTATGAAGCCTAACCAAGTGAATATTAAGAATAGTAAATATGTGCATGAGAGGTTGACTTCTAAAGTAGTGCAAGTTAAAAAGCCAAGATATAAGGTGGGTGATAGTGTGAGGATTTCCAAGTATAAACATGTTTTTAGTAAAGGATATACTCCAAATTGGACAGGTGAGCTATTTACAATAGCAGAAGTTAAAAATACAAAGCCTGTGACTTATATCTTGAAAGATGAAAATGGTAATATAATCAGGGGAGGCTTCTATACAGAGGAGTTGTTAAAGACCAAGTATAAAGACATGTATTTAGTAGAGAAGGTAATTAGGAGGAAGGGTGATTTATTGTATGTCAAATGGCTTGGGTTCCCAAGTAGCCAGAACTCGTGGATTTCCAATAAGGATGTCCAAGGGAGCATGCCATGAGCCGGGAGCGCGCACGAGTTCGCGTACAAACCTCGCACTGTCAAGTTGATGATTTTGAGAATATACTTGTGAATGGATGTGGATTTGAAATTTTAATAGTGTTATACAATGGTATTGAACATTAATATAGGCTTGTATTGGCCGAGAGCTGGATTTTTAAAAAAGTGGTCAAAAAAAGCTCACCATGTTATTCTTATGGGGAAAACGTGCCTAAAGTGAGGTCATATTGTCCTATTGTATCTACTCTAAATGTACACTTGTAAGGGTAAATAAATGTAAGAAATAGCTTTTTTAGCTTAATATCGAATATATTTATAGGGAATAAGTAAGAAATAAGGTTTGACAATTATATAGGGATATTTAGGCAAAGATCAGGATTTTTGGTTTTGGTGGCCAAAAAATGATCCCCATGTTATTCTTATGGGAAAAAACGCCCCAAGTGCTGTTAAACCGGTAGTTCTCCACTACTAAGCAGACAAAAGCAACGCCATTGTAGTGCTCGGAAAGGAAGAATATATAAAGAAGACGGAAGATTTCATCAAAGAAAATAACTTCAAAGAGCTGAAAAAGGATCCAACGCAGAAGTACCAAAGAGAGCTGTCAGACGTCGTGAAGAGATGCACCAGAGTGATTCCCGAAGAATGTCGACAGAAGATGAACATCCTAAATTCTAAAGCGCCCGTGATGAAAGGGATTCCAAAAATACACAAGAAGAATGTACCCATCAGACCATTAGTTAACTTTAAATGTGCTCCTACCTACAATGTTTCAAAATTGTTAGCAAGTAAGCTCAGCAATGATTTAGAATTAGAATATGTATACAATGTAAAGAATAGTTATGAATTTGTTGAACGTGTCAAGAACATAGATATAGATTCGAATAGTAGGCTAGTCTCATTTGATATCGCAAATCTGTACACAAACATACCTGTATCCGAAACTGTAGATCTTGTTAAATGTAGGCTTTTACAGAATAGTTTAGACGATGAATATGTCAATCAGATTGTAAAATTACTTGTGACTGTTTTAAAGCAAAATTATTTTTGATTCAACAATAGATTTTACGAACAAACAGATGGTTTAGCTATGGGAAGTCCACTTTCGGCAATTTTGTCAGAAATATTTTTACAGCATCAGGAAAAAGAAATGTTAACGAATTTAAGAAAAAATCATGATGTAAAACTGTATGTTAGATATATAGACGACATTCTTGTTATCTTCAGACAAGCCCAGGAGCAGGAGCACGAAACGATGATGCAGACACTAAACAACCACCACCCGAACCTCACCTTTACTAGTTTACGAGTTTGAAGAAAACAAAAAGATCAAATTCCTGGACCTCACATTAGAGAGAAAAGACAGCAAGATAGAGTTTGACATCTACAGGAAACCTACGCAAACGGACACTACAATCAACAACAAGTCTATCCATCCGACAATCCACAAGACCGCAGCCTTTAGATCTATGCTGTACCGAGCCTATAAGATCCCACTTAGCCAAACCAATAGGAAAAATGAACTGGACACCATTAAGAAGATCGCTCAAGTGAATGGATTTCGGACCAAGACGATAGAGGACATCGCAAGGAAGACGAGGAGGAAAATCGATAGACAGAATACACTACACAGCAGAACAACATTAGAAGAGATAAAAGAGGAAAACACTAGATATATCACATTTAGCTACACGGGGACTACAACACAAAGGACTGCTAACAGATTAAAGAAATACGGAGTTTCAATAGCCTACAGGACTCAGAACACCATGAGTAAAATACTGCATCCAAAAATAGAAGATTGTAACAAATTCGACACTTCAGGCATATATAAAATCAATTGTGACGATTGTGATAGCTTCTACATTGGACAGACTGTGAACTTCGTTAACCGCTTCAAAAACCACATATCTGCATGGAGGAACAACAAACCGGAAAGATCAAATGTCGCACAACACCTGTTACAAAATGGGCACTCACTAGGAAAAATGGAGGATAGTCTAGATATTTTAAAGAATTGTAAGAAAGGATATGTAATGAATGCTTGGGAAGAATTGTATATTTATAAGGAAAAATGTAAAGATAGAAATAAGTTGATTAATGAACAAATACATTTTGATTCCAGTTGCACTTATAAAAATGTATTGGCCGGTGCTTTCGGTAGCCAATAGGGTATAAGTAGGGACGCCATTCAAGATTCTTGTCATTCGCCTATTGGGTCTGATGATGATTGGAGTGTCCAATCGAAATCGATCACCACTTACCACCTTTTTTGTATATTTACCGTCTTGTGAGTAACAGTATAAGCGTAAATATATGTTTTAAGTGTTTTAAGACGTTTCTTTTATTTACTTTAAGTAAATTTAATAACACGTACAATGCTGATCAAGAAGTTATTTAGTGAAGCTAGTCAAGCAAAATTAGCAGCAAAATATAGGGATACAAGAATCAAGATTTCCATGAAGATTGCAGATATTTACTTCAAACAAAGAATGCATCAAGAAGAGAATTACACCACAATACGCTAAAATCAAAGTCAACTGTAACACTACTGCCGCTAAAAGAACCAAGGAACAAGGAGAGGTATTATTCATCCAAAATATGATCAAACAACTTTACTGTGAAAAAGAAGAACTGAACCAGATTGCCTACGACATCCACCTACAATTTTTGAGATCATACGGACTAATAGCATGGAATTTACTACACGAAGTCGTCAGTGAAGAGGTTGAAGATGCCATGGACAGGAAATATTTACGGATAAACTACAAATTAGACAAACTCGTAGAGAAGAATACACCTAATAAAGACTTGGATAGGACCAGTACAGAACACAAATTCCAGAAGAGAGTCATCAACCTTACAGACATTCAATTCAGTGAAGAAGAAACGAAAATACTGAACTACGGAATGAAGTACAATTTCCCAATGAAGAAGAAGGGCGAAAACGAACTACTAGCTACTGAAGTTGAAGCAAATGTAAAATCACTCAGAGACGTAGACCATTATGCCGTTCGGAAGGAAGTAACAGCCAACGATTTCACCAGCCAAGGACACATAGATCCCAGCAGAAATTAAGAACTGAAGACGTGCAGCAAAATAAAGAAGAAACTGGAAGAGAATAGCTCAATCGTTGTGAAAGCAGACAAAAGCAACGCCATTGTAGTGCTCGGAAAAGAAGAATATATAAAGAAGACGGAAGATTTCATCAAAGAAAATAACTTCAAAGAGCTGAAAAAGGATCCAACGCAGAAGTACCAAAGAGAGCTGTCCGACGTCGTGAAGAGATGCACCAGAGTGATTCCCGAAGAATGTCGACAGAAGATGAACATCCTAAATTCTAAAGCGCCCGTGATGAAAGGGATCCCAAAAATACACAAGAAGAATGTACCCATCAGACCATTAGTTAACTTTAAATGTGCTCCTACCTACAATGTTTCAAAATTGTTAGCAAGTAAGCTCAGCAATGATTTAGAATTAGAACATGTATACAATGTAAAGAATAGGTATGAATTTGTTGAACGTGTCAAGAACATAGATATAGATTCGAATAGTAGGCTAGTCTCATTTGATATCGCAAATCTGTACACAAACATTCCTGTATCCGAAACTGTAGATTTTGTTAAATGTAGGCTTTTACAGAATAGTTGGTACTTACGTATTAAACGGAGGCCACATTTTGTCAGCGCGCTGCGGCGGTTATGTTAGGTTGGGTTATCATAATAGAAAGTATAACTCGTCTGGTATCGATTCATAACCAAGCGAGGAAAGTCCTACACACATAATATTTACGATAACCCAACCTAACATAACCGCCGCAGCGCGCTGACAAATTGTGGCCTCCGTTTAATACGTAAGTACCGAATAGTTTAGACGATGAATATGTCAATCAGATTGTAAAATTACTTGTGACTGTTTTGAAGCAAAATTATTTTTGATTCAACAATAGATTTTACGAACAAACAGATGGTTTAGCTATGGGAAGTCCACTTTCGGCAATTTTGTCAGAAATATTTTTACAGCATCAGGAAAAAGAAATGTTAACGAATTTAAGAAAAAATCATGATGTAAAACTGTATGTTAGATATGTAGACGACATTATTGTTATCTTCAGACAAGCCCAGGAGCAGGAGCACGAAACGATGATGCAGACACTAAACAACCACCACCCGAACCTCACCTTTACTAACGAGTTTGAAGAAAACAAAAAGATCAAATTCCTGGACCTCACATTAGAGAGAAAAGACAGCAAGATAGAGTTTGACATCTACAGGAAACCTACGCAAACGGACACTACAATCAACAACAAGTCTATCCATCCGACAATCCACAAGACCGCAGCCTTTAGATCTATGCTGTACCGAGCCTATAAGATCCCACTTAGCCAAACCAATAGGAAAAAAGAACTGGACACCATTAAGAAGATCGCTCAAGTGAATGGATTTCGGACCAAGACGATAGAGGACATCGCAAGGAAGACGAGGAGGAAAATCGATAGACAGAATACACTACACAGCAGAACAACATTAGAAGAGATAAAAGAGGAAAACACTAGATATATCACATTTAGCTACACGGGGACTACAACACAAAGGACTGCTAACAGATTCAAGAAATACGGAGTTTCAATAGCCTACAGGACTCAGAACACCATGAGTAAAATACTGCATCCAAAAATAGAAGATTGTAACAAATTCGACACTTCAGGCATATATAAAATCAATTGTGACGATTGTGATAGCTTCTACATTGGACAGACTGTGAACTTCGTTAACCGCTTCAAAAACCACATATCTGCATGGAGGAACAACAAACCGGAAAGATCAAATGTCGCACAACACCTGTTACAAAATGGGCACTCACTAGGAAAAATGGAGGATAGTCTAGATATTTTAAAGAATTGTAAGAAAGGATATGTAATGAATGCTTGGGAAGAATTGTATATTTATAAGGAAAAATGTAAAGATAGAAATAAGTTGATTAATGAACAAATACATTTTGATTCCAGTTGCACTTATAAAAATGTATTGGCCGGTGCTTCCGGTAGCCAATAGGGTATAAGTAGGGACACCATTCAAGATTCTTGTCATTCGCCTATTGGGTCTGATGATGATTGGAGTGTCCAATCGAAATCGATCACTACTTACCACCTTTTTTGTATATTTACCGTCTTGTGAGTAACAGTATAAGCGTAAATATATGTTTTAAGTGTTTTAAGACGTTTCTTTTATTTACTTTAAGTAAATTTAATAACACGTACAATGCTGATCAAGAAGTTATTTAGTGAAGCTAGTCAAGCAAAATTAGCAGCAAAATATAGGGATACAAGAATCAAGATTTCCATGAAGATTGCAGATATTTACTTCAAACAAAGAATGCATCAAGAAGAGAATTACACCACAATACGCTAAAATCAAAGTCAACTGTAAACTACTGCCGCTAAAAGATCAAGGAACAAGGAGAGGTATTATTCATCCAAAATATGATCAAACAACTTTACTGTGAAAAAGAAGAACTGAACCAGATTGCCTACGACATCCACCTACAATTTTTGAGATCATACGGACTAATAGCATGGAATTTACTACACGAAGTCGTCAGTGAAGAGGTTGAAGATGCCATGGACAGGAAATATTTACGGATAAACTACAAATTAGACAAACTCGTAGAGAAGAATACACCTAATAAAGACTTGGATAGGACCAGTACAGAACACAAATTCCAGAAGAGAGTCATCAACCTTACAGACATTCAATTCAGTGAAGAAGAAACGAAAATACTGAACTACGGAATGAAGTACAATTTCCCAATGAAGAAGAAGGGCGAAAACGAACTACTAGCTACTGAAGTTGAAGCAAATGTAAAATCACTCAGAGACGTAGACCATTATGCCGTTCGGAAGGAAGTAACAGCCAACGATTTCACCAGCCAAGGACACATAGATCCCAGCAGAAATTAAGAACTGAAGACGTGCAGCAAAATAAAGAAGAAACTGGAAGAGAATAGCTCAATCGTTGTGAAAGCAGACAAAAGCAACGCCATTGTAGTGCTCGGAAAAGAAGAATATATAAAGAAGACGGAAGATTTCATCAAAGAAAATAACTTCAAAGAGCTGAAAAAGGATCCAACGCAGAAGTACCAAAGAGAGCTGTCCGACGTCGTGAAGAGATGCACCAGAGTGATTCCCGAAGAATGTCGACAGAAGATGAACATCCTAAATTCTAAAGCGCCCGTGATGAAAGGGATCCCAAAAATACACAAGAAGAATGTACCCATCAGACCATTAGTTAACTTTAAATGTGCTCCTACCTACAATGTTTCAAAATTGTTAGCAAGTAAGCTCAGCAATGATTTAGAATTAGAACATGTATACAATGTAAAGAATAGGTATGAATTGGTTGAACGTGTCAAGAACATAGATATAGATTCGAATAGTAGGCTAGTCTCATTTGATATCGCAAATCTGTACACAAACATTCCTGTATCCGAAACTGTAGATTTTGTTAAATGTAGGCTTTTACAGAATAGTTGGTACTTACGTATTAAACGGAGGCCACATTTTGTCAGCGCGCTGCGGCGGTTATGTTAGGTTGGGTTATCATAATAGAAAGTATAACTCGTCTGGTATCGATTCATAACCAAGCGAGGAAAGTCCTACACACATAATATTTACGATAACCCAACCTAACATAACCGCCGCAGCGCGCTGACAAATTGTGGCCTCCGTTTAATACGTAAGTACCGAATAGTTTAGACGATGAATATGTCAATCAGATTGTAAAATTACTTGTGACTGTTTTGAAGCAAAATTATTTTTGATTCAACAATAGATTTTACGAACAAACAGATGGTTTAGCTATGGGAAGTCCACTTTCGGCAATTTTGTCAGAAATATTTTTACAGCATCAGGAAAAAGAAATGTTAACGAATTTAAGAAAAAATCATGATGTAAAACTGTATGTTAGATATGTAGACGACATTATTGTTATCTTCAGACAAGCCCAGGAGCAGGAGCACGAAACGATGATGCAGACACTAAACAACCACCACCCGAACCTCACCTTTACTAACGAGTTTGAAGAAAACAAAAAGATCAAATTCCTGGACCTCACATTAGAGAGAAAAGACAGCAAGATAGAGTTTGACATCTACAGGAAACCTACGCAAACGGACACTACAATCAACAACAAGTCTATCCATCCGACAATCCACAAGACCGCAGCCTTTAGATCTATGCTGTACCGAGCCTATAAGATCCCACTTAGCCAAACCAATAGGAAAAAAGAACTGGACACCATTAAGAAGATCGCTCAAGTGAATGGATTTCGGACCAAGACGAAAGAGGACATCGCAAGGAAGACGAGGAGGAAAATCGATAGACAGAATACACTACACAGCAGAACAACATTAGAAGAGATAAAAGAGGAAAACACTAGATATATCACATTTAGCTACACGGGGACTACAACACAAAGGACTGCTAACAGATTCAAGAAATACGGAGTTTCAATAGCCTACAGGACTCAGAACACCATGAGTAAAATACTGCATCCAAAAATAGAAGATTGTAACAAATTCGACACTTCAGGCATATATAAAATCAATTGTGACGATTGTGATAGCTTCTACATTGGACAGACTGTGAACTTCGTTATCGCTTCAAAAACCACATATCTGCATGGAGGAACAACAAACCGGAAAGATCAAATGTCGCACAACACCTGTTACAAAATGGGCACTCACTAGGAAAAATGGAGGATAGTCTAGATATTTTAAAGAATTGTAAGAAAGGATATGTAATGAATGCTTGGGAAGAATTGTATATTTATAAGGAAAAATGTAAAGATAGAAATAAGTTGATTAATGAACAAATACATTTTGATTCCAGTTGCACTTATAAAAATGTATTGGCCGGTGCTTCCGGTAGCCAATAGGGTATAAGTAGGGACGCCATTCAAGATTCTTGTCATTCGCCTATTGGGTCTGATGATGATTGGAGTGTCCAATCGAAATCGATCACTACTTACCACATTTTTGGATATTTACCGTCTTGTGAGTAACAGTATAAGCGTAAATATATGTTTTAAGTGTTATAAGACGTTTCTTTTATTTACTTTCCGTAAATTTAATAACACGTACAATGCTGATCAAGAAGTTATTTAGTGAAGCTAGTCAAGCAAAATTAGCAGCAAAATATAGGGATACAAGAATCAAGATTTCCATGAAGATTGCAGATATTTACTTCAAACAAAGAATGCATCAAGAAGAGAATTACACCACAATACGCTAAAATCAAAGTCAACTGTAACACTACTGCCGCTAAAAGAACCAAGGAACAAGGAGAGGTATTATTCATCCAAAATATGATCAAACAACTTTACTGTGAAAAAGAAGAACTGAACCAGATTGCCTACGACATCCACCTACAATTTTTGAGATCATACGGACTAATAGCATGGAATTTACTACACGAAGTCGTCAGTGAAGAGGTTGAAGATGCCATGGACAGGAAATATTTACGGATAAACTACAAATTAGACAAACTCGTAGAGAAGAATACACCTAATAAAGACTTGGATAGGACCAGTACAGAACACAAATTCCAGAAGAGAGTCATCAACCTTACAGACATTCAATTCAGTGAAGAAGAAACGAAAATACTGAACTACGGAATGAAGTACAATTTCCCAATGAAGAAGAAGGGCGAAAACGAACTACTAGCTACTGAAGTTGAAGCAAATGTAAAATCACTCAGAGACGTAGACCATTATGCCGTTCGGAAGGAAGTAACAGCCAACGATTTCACCAGCCAAGGACACATAGATCCCAGCAGAAATTAAGAACTGAAGACGTGCAGCAAAATAAAGAAGAAACTGGAAGAGAATAGCTCAATCGTTGTGAAAGCAGACAAAAGCAACGCCATTGTAGTGCTCGGAAAAGAAGAATATATAAAGAAGACGGAAGATTTCATCAAAGAAAATAACTTCAAAGAGCTGAAAAAGGATCCAACGCAGAAGTACCAAAGAGAGCTGTCCGACGTCGTGAAGAGATGCACCAGAGTGATTCCCGAAGAATGTCGACAGAAGATGAACATCCTAAATTCTAAAGCGCCCGTGATGAAAGGGATCCCAAAAATACACAAGAAGAATGTACCCATCAGACCATTAGTTAACTTTAAATGTGCTCCTACCTACAATGTTTCAAAATTGTTAGCAAGTAAGCTCAGCAATGATTTAGAATTAGAACATGTATACAATGTAAAGAATAGGTATGAATTTGTTGAACGTGTCAAGAACATAGATATAGATTCGAATAGTAGGCTAGTCTCATTTGATATCGCAAATCTGTACACAAACATTCCTGTATCCGAAACTGTAGATCTTGTTAAATGTAGGCTTTTACAGAATAGTTTAGACGATGAATATGTCAATCAGATTGTAAAATTACTTGTGACTGTTTTGAAGCAAAATTATTTTTGATTCAACAATAGATTTTACGAACAAACAGATGGTTTAGCTATGGGAAGTCCACTTTCGGCAATTTTGTCAGAAATATTTTTACAGCATCAGGAAAAAGAAATGTTAACGAATTTAAGAAAAAATCATGATGTAAAACTGTATGTTAGATATGTAGACGACATTATTGTTATCTTCAGACAAGCCCAGGAGCAGGAGCACGAAACGATGATGCAGACACTAAACAACCACCACCCGAACCTCACCTTTACTAACGAGTTTGAAGAAAACAAAAAGATCAAATTCCTGGACCTCACATTAGAGAGAAAAGACAGCAAGATAGAGTTTGACATCTACAGGAAACCTACGCAAACGGACACTACAATCAACAACAAGTCTATCCATCCGACAATCCACAAGACCGCAGCCTTTAGATCTATGCTGTACCGAGCCTATAAGATCCCACTTAGCCAAACCAATAGGAAAAAAGAACTGGACACCATTAAGAAGATCGCTCAAGTGAATGGATTTCGGACCAAGACGAAAGAGGACATCGCAAGGAAGACGAGGAGGAAAATCGATAGACAGAATACACTACACAGCAGAACAACATTAGAAGAGATAAAAGAGGAAAACACTAGATATATCACATTTAGCTACACGGGGACTACAACACAAAGGACTGCTAACAGATTCAAGAAATACGGAGTTTCAATAGCCTACAGGACTCAGAACACCATGAGTAAAATACTGCATCCAAAAATAGAAGATTGTAACAAATTCGACACTTCAGGCATATATAAAATCAATTGTGACGATTGTGATAGCTTCTACATTGGACAGACTGTGAACTTCGTTATCGCTTCAAAAACCACATATCTGCATGGAGGAACAACAAACCGGAAAGATCAAATGTCGCACAACACCTGTTACAAAATGGGCACTCACTAGGAAAAATGGAGGATAGTCTAGATATTTTAAAGAATTGTAAGAAAGGATATGTAATAAATGCTTGGGAAGAATTGTATATTTATAAGGAAAAATGTAAAGATAGAAATAAGTTGATTAAGAACAAATACATTTTGATTCCAGTTGCACTTATAAAAATGTATTGGCCGGTGCTTCCGGTAGCCAATAGGGTATAAGTAGGGACGCCATTCAAGATTCTTGTCATTCGCCTATTGGGTCTGATGATGATTGGAGTGTCCAATCGAAATCGATCACTACTTACCACCTTTTTTGTATATTTACCGTCTTGTGAGTAACAGTATAAGCGTAAATATATGTTTTAAGTGTTATAAGACGTTTCTTTTATTTACTTTCCGTAAATTTAATAACACGTACAATGCTGATCAAGAAGTTATTTAGTGAAGCTAGTCAAGCAAAATTAGCAGCAAAATATAGGGATACAAGAATCAAGATTTCCATGAAGATTGCAGATATTTACTTCAAACAAAGAATGCATCAAGAAGAGAATTACACCACAATACGCTAAAATCAAAGTCAACTGTAACACTACTGCCGCTAAAAGTGTAACGAGTTATTTTTCCTAGGGGGGTAATTATTTGCTATTTGGCCGCGCACCGATTGATGAGGTGAGTGAGCGGCGGCAGCGAGGCTAGCGAGCGCCCTTTGACCCTGCTTATCAGTGCCGATAAGCCTGGGATATCCTAGATCTTCAGGATAGCCTAGGACAGAGACATTCGAGTCGTGGATCCCGTGCAGTGAAGAGCGAGCGTGTGTCTAGTGAGACGTCCAGTGGTGTACGTGACAGTGGTGTCGGAGTATGCTGGTGGTGTGATCGCGCCGAGTGTTGGTGTAAGTTGGGTACTGACCCACTTGTGGTGAGTGGACGACTTGATATTATTAGTTTGATAATATTAATATCTGGTTTTATTGCGAGAGTTAGAAGCCTGACGGTAGTTAGGATTTATATTAGTCAGGAATAATATTAAAGTGTATTCCTGACGGTTCTGGGCAGGTGCTAGAGATACAAGATACAAGATACAAGAATACTTTATTTACAATCCTTAAGATTGAAAGGGCGTCAATACAGAATTGTGCAATTGCTATATAAAAGTCAAAACAAATTGTTATTTTTTAAGAATAAAAAATAGCTTATCAGAGTTCTTGCAGTGATGATTTATTCAAGTTCTTGCCAAGACAAATACTCATTCAGACTATAAAATGGTCTATGTAACAGCCAGCACTTTAGTTCTTTCTTCAGTTTTCTGGGTTGAAGAGACTTCAAGTGGACGGGAAGGACGTTAAAAAACTTGGCACGCATGTATGAGGGTTTCTCTTCATAGAGCCTTGTGTTGTGAGCAGGAAGGTTGTAATCATTTCTTCGTCTTGTGTTGTATGAGTGCACCTCCTGATGACGACAGGTCCTGGAAGAGTCGACAATGGTAAGAGTCCGTAGTATGAAGAGGTTGACTACGGTCAGGATTTTTAACCTCCTAAACTGTGGTCTGCAACTATCTGTTGTCTCAATGCCAGTCAGGGTTCGAACAGCCCTCTTTTGCATGATGAGAACTCTGTTAAGGTTCTGTGCCGACGATCCACCCCACACCACAATGCCATAACAGAGAATACTCTCAAGAAGGGCATAGTATGCTGTTAGTGCCGCCTCTTCTGTGCTCACAGCCATTGTTCTTCTCAGTGCAAAAATTGCGGTGCTTAGCTTATGGCAGAGTGCTTCAATGTGTTCGTCCCTAGAGCGAAATAATATAATTTAATTGGCTGTAGTAGTTATTATTTTGCGTTGTACCTAGAGTTAGTTATATTACTAATAACTCTGAGGCCCGACAAACCTAGGCTGCACGATTTAGCGTGCGTAGTTGGAAGCACGAGGCCAGTAGGCTAGTAGCTAGTTTTATTAGCCTATTAACAGAAGCCCAGCTAAGTAACATAAAGTTGGCAGTAGCAGTAGTAGGGTTGTTATTGTTTATTCATTTGATTATTTTAATTTAACCTGAACAGCTTGTTTGGTAGTCCAACACGTTATCTCGGTAGCTTGGATAGCGGAGTACCGGCTATCAGATAATATATTTATCTAGTGTTTGGAACGTATTTAACAGTTATTTATCTGCTACTAAGTAGCTCAATATTTTAATAGTGCAATTGCCATTTAGTTTTGCCTGTCTGGCTTGGTATTTATTGAGACCAGCTATTCGTGGCGTAGTCACTCTACCTATAGTGTACTTGTATATTATTATGTGGTACGATTATTGAGTGAACTGATTGATTCTTAGCTTGGGCATTAGAGTTGTGTATTGGATTATAGTGGCCTAGTAGACCCCGCCTTTTGATAACTCGCGTTGTGGTTTTTATTGGCAAGTCGTCGTGTAACTCACTGTGTTTTAGGCACTCTGGGCTTAACTATTGGATAGTTAGGACGAAGCCCGAGTTGCGTAGTCAGCAACGACCCCCTAGGAGTGTGGAGAATCGGCGTAGGCCTGGTAGTGATTATTGCACGTTTGTTTTGTGACTTGTTTTTGACTTGTTCACAGTGCCCGTGTATGAGCCAGTCCTATACCGGTTAGACCCGGCTATTGGCCTAGTGGTTTCCCCGACCTTATCGCAGACCCTGGAACTTTACCCAGCCATTGTAGGCTGAGCTATCCCCGGCAAACGGTTGCGACTGCTGCACTTTTAATTAATATATTTTTTTCCAGTGCAGACAATTTCGTCGCAAGATGGCGCCTGCGAACAGGGACTATGGTTGGCAGTGGTGCTGAGTTGCTGACGTATTAACGGCGCCCGAACAAAATAATTTTATTTGTGCAGATTTGCTGCGGACTTGTGCAGATTGGCTGCGGACCTGAACTGTTGAGCAGAGTTTTAGGCAGACCTGCTGTGATTTTATAGTCGGTTGAGTAGGCCTAACCTGTTTTCTGTTACAGCGTGGTGCGTTGTGAACCCTAATTTATTTAGTGGTTGTGTACATAGATATTAGTTAGTAATTTTAATTTTGCTAATTAATTGAGCCTTATCATTGAATATTATTTGAGTGAGAACCCTTATTGTGTATTTGTGGTAATATTATAGGAAGGATAATATACAAATAAATATATAAAAATGTTTTTGATCATAATATAAATACATATTTTATAATATTTTTATAATTATAATTATATATGAATGAACACTTTTTAATAATGTTTTTAATAATAATAATACATATATATTAATATTATAGTAAGGATAATATGCAATTAAATATTGACAGGTTTTTTTTATCATAATATAAATACATATTTTATAATTTTTATATAAAAATAATTATATATGAATGAACACTTTTTAATGATGTTTTTGTTATTAATAATACATATATAATAATATTATAGGAAGGATAATATACAAATAAATATATATAAATGTTTTTGATCATAATATAAATACATATTTTATAATATTTTTATAATAATAATTATATATGAATGAACACTTTTGAATAATGTTTTTGTTATTAATAATACATATATAATAATATTATAGGAAGGATAATATACAAATAAATATATATAAATGTTTTTGATCATAATATAAATACATATTTTATAATATTTTTATAATAATAATTATATATGAATGAACACTTTTTAATAATGTTTTTGTTATTAATAATACATATATAATAATATTATAGGAAGGATAATATGCAAATAAATATTTACAGGTTTTTTTATCATAATATAAATACATATTTTAAAGTTTTTTATAATAATAATAATATATGAATGAACACTTTTTAGTAATGTTTTTGTAATTAATAATACAAATATAATAATATTATAGAAACGATAATATGCAAATAAATATTGACAGGTTTTTTTGATCATAATATAAATACATAGTTTAAAGTTTTTTTATAATAATAATTATATATGAATGAACACTTTTTAGTAATGTTTTTGTAATTAATAATACAAATATAATAATATTATAGAAACGATAATATGCAAATAAATATTGACAGGTTTTTTTGATCATAATATAAATACATAGTTTAAAGTTTTTTTATAATTATAATTATATATGAATGAACACTTTTTAATAATGTTTTTGTTATGAATAATACATATATAATAATATTATAGGAAGGATAATATACAAATAAATATATATAAATTTTTTTGATCATAATATAAATACATATTTTATAATATTTTTATAATAATAATAATATATGAATGAACACTTTTTAATAATGTTTTTGTTATGAATAATACATATATAATAATATTATAGGAAGGATAATATACAAATAAATATATATAAATGTTTTTGATCATAATATAAATACATATTTAATAATATTTTTATAATTATAATTATATATGAATGAACACTTTTAATAATGTTTTTAATAATAATAATACATATATATTAATATTATAGTAAGGATAATATGCAATTAAATATTGACAGGTTTTTTTATCATAATATAAATACATATTTTAAAATTTTTATATAAAAATAATTATATATAAATGAACACTTTTTAATGATGTTTTTGTAATTAATAATACATATATAATAATATTATAGGAAGGATAATATGCAAATAAATATTCACAGGTTTTTTTTATCATAATATAAATACATATTTTAAAGTTTTTTATAATAATAATTATATATGAATGAACACTTTTTAGTAATGTTTTTGTAATTAATAATACAAATATAATAATATTATAAAAACGATAATATGAAAATAAATATTGACAGGTTTTTTTTATCATAATATAAATACATATTTTAAAGTTTTTTATAATAATAATTATATATGAATGAACACTTTTTAGTAATGTTTTTGTAATTAATAATACAAATATAATAATATTATAGAAACGATAATATGAAAATAAATATTGACAGGTTTTTTTGATCATAATATAAATACATAGTTTAAAGTTTTTTTATAATTATAATTATATATGAATGAACACTTTTTAATAATGTTTTTGTTATGAATAATACATATATAATAATATTATAGGAAGGATAATATACAAATAAATATATATAAATGTTTTTGATCATAATATAAATACATATTTTATAATATTTTTATAATTAAAATTATATATGAATGAACACTTTTTAATAATGTTTTTAATAATAATAATACATATATATTAATATTATAGTAAGGATAATATGCAATTAAATATTGACAGGTTTTTTTATCATAATATAAATATATATTTTAAAATTTTTATATAAAAATAATTATATATGAATGAACACTTTTTAATGATGTTTTTGTTATTAATAATACATATATAATAATATTATAGGAAGGATAATATACAAATAAATATATATAAATGTTTTTGATCATAATATAAATACATATTTTATAATATTTTTTTAATAATAATTTTATATGAATGAACACTTTTGAATAATGTTTTTGTTATTAATAATACATATATAATAATATTATAGGAAGGATAATATACAAATAAATATATATAAATGTTTTTGATCATAATATAAATACATATTTTATAATATTTTTATAATAATAATTATATATGAATGAACACTTTTTAGTAATGTTTTTGTAATTAATAATACAAATATAATAATATTATAGAAACGATAATATGCAAATAAATATTGACAGGTTTTTTTGATCATAATATAAATACATAGTTTAAAGTTTTTTTATAATAATAATTATATATGAATGAACACTTTTTAGTAATGTTTTTGTAATTAATAATACAAATATAATAATATTATAGAAACGAAAATATGCAAATAAATATTGACAGGTTTTTTTGATCATAATATAAATACATAGTTTAAAGTTTTTTTATAATTATAATTATATATGAATGAACACTTTTTAATAATGTTTTTGTTATGAATAATACATATATAATAATATTATAGGAAGGATAATATACAAATAAATATATATAAATGTTTTTGATCATAATATAAATACATATTTTATAATATTTTTATAATAATAATTATATATGAATGAACACTTTTTAATAATGTTTTTGTTATTAATAATACATATATAATAATATTATAGGAAGGATAATATACAAATAAATATATATAAATGTTTTTGATCATAATATAAATACATATTTTATAATATTTTTATAATTATAATTATATATGAATGAACACTTTTTAATAATGTTTTTAATAATAATAATACATATATATTAATATTATAGTAAGGATAATATGCAATTAAATATTGACAGGTTTTTTTTATCATATTATAAATACATATTTTAAAATTTTTATATAAAAATAATTATATATGAATGAACACTTTTTAATGATGTTTTTGTAATTAATAATACATATATAATAATATTATAGGAAGGATAATATGCAAATAAATATTCACAGGTTTTTTTATCATAATATAAATACATATTTTAAAGTTTTTTATAATAATAATTATATATGAATGAACACTTTTTAGTAATGTTTTTGTAATTAATAATACAAATATAATATTATTATAGAAACGATAATATAAAAATAAATATTGACAGGTTTTTTTGATCATAATATAAATACATAGTTTAAAGTTTTTTTATAATTATAACTATATATATGAATGAACACTTTTTAATAATGTTTTTGTTATGAATAATACATATATAATAATATTATAGGAAGGATAATATACAAATAAATATATATAAATGTTTTTGATCATAATATAAATACATATTTTATAATATTTTTATAATTATAATTATATATGAATGAACACTTTTTAAAAATGTTTTTAATAATAATAATACATATATATTAAAATTATAGTAAGGATAATATGCAATTAAATATTGACAGGTTTTTTTATCATAATATAAATTTATATTTTAAAATTTTTATATAAAAATAATTTTATATGAATGAACACTTTTTAATGATGTTTTTGTAATTAATAATACATATATAATAATATTATAGGAAGGATAATATGCAAATAAATATTCACAGGTTTTTTTTATCATAATATAAATACATATTTTAAAGTTTTTTATAATAATAATTATATATGAATGAACACTTTTTAGTAATGTTTTTGTAATTAATAATACAAATATAATAATATTATAGAAACGATAATATGAAAATAAATATTGACAGGTTTTTTTGATCATAATATAAATACATAGTTTAAAGTTTTTTTATAATTATAATTATATATGAATGAACACTTTTTAATAATGTTTTTGTTATGAATAATACATATATAATAATATTATAGTAAGGATAATATGCAATTAAATATTGACAGGTTTTTTTTATCATAATATAAATACATATGTTATAATTTTTATATAAAAATAATTATATATGAATGAACACTTTTTAATAATGTTTTTGTAATAAATAATACATATATAATAATATTATAGGAAGGATAATATGCAAATAAATATTCACAGGTTTTTTTTATCATAATATAAATACATATTTTATAATATTTTTATAATTATAATTATATATGAATGAACACTTTTTAATAATGTTTTTGTTATTAATAATACATATATAATAATATTATAGGAAGGATAATATGCAAATAAATATTCACAGGTTTTTTTGATCATAATATAAATACATAGTTTAAAGTTTTTTTATAATTATAATTATATATGAATGAACACTTTTTAATAATGTTTTTGTTATGAATAATACATATATAATAATATTATAGGAAGGATAATTTACAAATAAATATATATAAATGTTTTTGATCATAATATAAATACATATTTTATAATATTTTTATAATTATAATTATATATGAATTAAAAATTTTTAATAATGTTTTTAATAATAATAATACATATATATTAAAATTATAGTAAGGATAATATGCAATTAAATATTGACAGGTTTTTTTTATCATAATATAAATACATATTTTAAAATTTTAATTTAAAAATAATTTTATATGAATGAACACTTTTTAATGATGTTTTTGTAATAAATAATACATATATAATAATATTATAGGAAGGATAATATGCAAATAAATATTCACAGGTTTTTTTTATCATAATATAAATACATATTTTAAAGTTTTTTATAATAATAATTATATATGAATGAACACTTTTTAGTAATGTTTTTGTAATTAATAATACAAATATAATAATATTATAGAAACAATAATATGAAAATAAATATTGACAGGTTTTTTTGATCATAATATAAATACATAGTTTAAAGTTTTTTTATAATTATAATTATATATGAATGAACACTTTTTAATTATGTTTTTGTTATGAATAATACATATATAATAATATTATAGTAAGGATAATATGCACTTAAATATTGACAGTTTTTTTTTATCATAATATAAATTCATATTTTATATTATTTTTATATAAAAATAATTATATATGAATGAACACTTTTTAATGATGTTTTTGTTATTAATAATACATATATAATAATATTATAGGAAGGATAATATACAAATAAATATATATAAATGTTTTTGATCATAATATAAATACATATTTTATAATATTTTTATAATAATAATTATATATGAATGAACACTTTTGAATAATGTTTTTGTTATTAATAATACATATATAATAATATTATAGGAAGGATAATATACAAATAAATATATATAAATGTTTTTGATCATAATATAAATACATATTTTATAATATTTTTATAATAATAATTATATATGAATGAACACTTTTTAATAATGTTTTTGTTATTAATAATACATATATAATAATATTATAGGAAGGATAATATGCAAATAAATATTCACAGGTTTTTTTGATCATAATATAAATACATATTTTAAAGTTTTTTATAATAATAATAATATATGAATGAACACTTTTTAGTAATGTTTTTGTAATTAATAATACAAATATAATAATATTATAGAAACGATAATATGCAAATAAATATTGACAGGTTTTTTTGATCATAATATAAATACATAGTTTAAAGTTTTTTTATAATAATAATTATATATGAATAAACACTTTTTAGTAATGTTTTTGTAATTAATAATACAAATATAATAATATTATAGAAACGATAATATGCAAATAAATATTGACAGGTTTTTTTGATCATAATATAAATACATAGTTTAAAGTTTTTTTATAATTATAATTATATATGAATGAACACTTTTTAATAATGTTTTTGTTATGAATAATACATATATAATAATATTATAGGAAGGATAATATACAAATAAATATATATAAATGTTTTTGATCATAATATAAATACATATTTTATAATATTTTTATAATAATAATAATATATGAATAAACACTTTTTAATAATGTTTTTGTTATGAATAATACATATATAATAATATTATAGGAAGGATAATATACAAATAAATATATATAAATGTTTTTGATCATAATATAAATACATATTTTATAATATTTTTATAATAATAATTATATATGAATGAACACTTTTTAATAATGTTTTTGTTATTAATAATACATATATAATAATATTATAGGAAGGATAATATACAAATAAATATATATAAATGTTTTTGATCATAATATAAATACATATTTTATAATATTTTTATAATAATAATTATATATGAATGAACAATTTTAATGATGTTTTTGTAATTAATAATACATATATAATAATATTATAGGAAGGATAATATGCAAATAAATATTCACAGTTTTTTTTTATCATAATATAAATACATATTTAAAAGTTTTTTATAATAATAATTATATATGAATGAACACTTTTTAGTAATGTTTTTGTAATTAATAATACAAATATAATAATATTATAGAAACGATAATATGAAAATAAATATTGACAGGTTTTTTTGATCATAATATAAATACATAGTTTAAAGTTTTTTTATAATTATAATTATATATGAATGAACACTTTTTAATAATGTTTTTGTTATGAATAATACATATATAATAATATTATAGTAAGGATAATATGCAATTAAATATTGACAGGTTTTTTTTATCATAATATAAATACATATGTTATAATTTTTATATAAAAATAATTATATATGAATGAAAACTTTTTAATGATGTTTTTGTTATTAATAATACATATATAATAATATTATAGGAAGGATAATATACAAATAAATATATATAAATGTTTTTGATCATAATATAAATACATATTTTATAATATTTTTATAATAATAATTATATATGAATGAACACTTTTGAATAATGTTTTTGTTATTAATAATACATATATAATAATATTATAGGAAGGATAATACAAATAAATATATATAAATGTTTTTGATCATAATATAAATACATATTTTTTAATATTTTTATAATTATAATTATATATGAATGAACACTTTTTAATAATGTTTTTGTTATTAATAATACATATATAATAATATTATAGGAAGGATAATATGCAAATAAATATTCACAGGTTTTTTTGATCATAATATAAATACATAGTTTAAAGTTTTTTTATAATTATAATGATATATGAATGAACACTTTTTAATAATGTTTTTGTTATGAATAATACATATATAATAATATTATAGGAAGGATAATTTACAAATAAATATATATAAATGTTTTTGATCATAATATAAATACATATTTTATAATATTTTTATAATTATAATTATATATGAATGAACACTTTTTAATAATGTTTTTAATAATAATAATACATATATATTAAAATTATAGTAAGGATAATATGCAATTAAATATTGACAGGTTTTTTTTATCATAATATAAATACATATTTTAAAATTTTTATATAAAAATAATTTTATATGAATGAACACTTTTTAATGATGTTTTTGTAATTAATAATACATATATAATAATATTATAGGAAGGATAATATGCAAATAAATATTCACAGGTTTTTTTTATCATAATATAAATACATATTTTAAAGTTTTTTATAATAATAATTATATATGAATGAACACTTTTTAGTAATGTTTTTGTAATTAATAATACAAATATAATAATATTATAAAACGATAATATGAAAATAAATATTGACAGGTTTTTTTGATCATAATATAAATACATAGTTTAAAGTTTTTTTATAATTATAATTATATATGAATGAACACTTTTTAATAATGTTTTTGTTATGAATAATACATATATAATAATATTATAGTAAGGATAATATGCAATTAAATATTGACAGGTTTTTTTTATCATAATATAAATACATATTTTATAATTTTTATATAAAAATAATTATATATGAATGAACACTTTTTAATGATGTTTTTGTTATTAATAATACATATATAATAATATTATAGGAAGGATAATATACAAATAAATATATATAAATGTTTTTGATCATAATATAAATACATATTTTATAATATTTTTATAATAATAATTATATATGAATGAACACTTTTGAATAATGTTTTTGTTATTAATAATACATATATAATAATATTATAGGAAGGATAATATACAAATAAATATATATAAATGTTTTTGATCATAATATAAATACATATTTTATAATATTTTTATAATAATAATTATATATGAATGAACACTTTTTAATAATGTTTTTGTTATTAATAATACATATATAATAATATTATAGGAAGGATAATATGCAAATAAATATTCACAGGTTTTTTTGATCATAATATAAATACATATTTTAAAGTTTTTTATAATAATAATAATATATGAATGAACACTTTTTAGTAATGTTTTTGTAATTAATAATACAAATATAATAATATTATAGAAACGATAATATGCAAATAAATATTGACAGGTTTTTTTGATCATAATATAAATACATAGTTTAAAGTTTTTTTATAATAATAATTATATATGAATAAACACTTTTTAGTAATGTTTTTGTAATTAATAATACAAATATAATAATATTATAGAAACGATAATATGCAAATAAATATTGACAGGTTTTTTTGATCATAATATAAATACATAGTTTAAAGTTTTTTTATAATTATAATTATATATGAATGAACACTTTTTAATAATGTTTTTGTTATGAATAATACATATATAATAATATTATAGGAAGGATAATATACAAATAAATATATATAAATGTTTTTGATCATAATATAAATACATATTTTATAATATTTTTATAATAATAATTATATATGAATGAACAATTTTTAATGATGTTTTTGTAATTAATAATACATATATAATAATATTATAGGAAGGATAATATGCAAATAAATATTCACAGTTTTTTTTATCATAATATAAATACATATTTAAAAGTTTTTTATAATAATAATTATATATGAATGAACACTTTTTAGTAATGTTTTTGTAATTAATAATACAAATATAATAATATTATAGAAACGATAATATGAAAATAAATATTGACAGGTTTTTTTGATCATAATATAAATACATAGTTTAAAGTTTTTTTATAATTATAATTATATATGAATGAACACTTTTTAATAATGTTTTTGTTATGAATAATACATATATAATAATATTATAGGAAGGATAATATACAAATAAATATATAAAAATGTTTTTGATCATAATATAAATACATATTTTATAATATTTTTATAATTATAATTATATATGAATGAACACTTTTTAATAATGTTTTTAATAATAATAATACATATATATTAATATTATAGTAAGGATAATATGCAATTAAATATTGACAGGTTTTTTTTTATCATAATATAAATACACATTTTATAATTTTTATATAAAAATAATTATATATGAATGAACACTTTTTAATGATGTTTTTGTTATTAATAATACATATATAATAATATTATAGGAAGGATAATATACAAATAAATATATATAAATGTTTTTGATCATAATATAAATACATATTTTATAATATTTTTATAATAATAAATATATATGAATGAACACTTTTGAATAATGTTTTTGTTATTAATAATACATATATAATAATATTATAGGAAGGATAATATACAAATAAATATATATAAATGTTTTTGATCATAATATAAATACATATTTTATAATATTTTTATAATAATAATTATATATGAATGAACACTTTTTAATAATGTTTTTGTTATTAATAATACATATATAACAATATTATAGGAAGGATAATATGCAAATAAATATTCACAGGTTTTTTTATCATAATATAAATACATATTTTAAAGTTTTTTATAATAATAATAATATATGAACACTTTTTAGTAATGTTTTTGTAATTAATAATCCAAATATAATAATATTATAGAAACGATAAAATGCAAATAAATATTGACAGGTTTTTTTAATCATAATATAAATACATAGTTTAAAGTTTTTTTATAATAATAATTATATATGAATGAATACTTTTTAGTAATGTTTTTGTAATTAATAATACAAATATAATAATATTATAGAAACGATAATATGCAAATAAAAAATTGACAGGTTTTTTTTGATCATAATATAAATACATAGTTTAAAGTTTTTTTATAATAATAATTATATATGAATGAACACTTTTTAGTAATGTTTTTGTCATTAATAATACAAATATAATAATATTATAGAAACGATAATATGCAAATAAATATTGACAGGTTTTTTTGATCATAATATAAATACATAGTTTAAAGTTTTTTTATAATTATAATTATATATGAATGAACACTTTTTAATCATGTTTTTGTTATGAATAATACATATACAATAATATTATAGGAAGGATAATATACAAATAAATATATATAAATGTTTTTGATCATAATATAAATACATATTTTATAATAATTTTATAATAATAATAATATATGAATGAACACTTTTTAATAATGTTTTTGTTATTAATAATACATATATAATAATATTATAGGAAGGATAATATACAAATAAATATATAAAAATGTTTTTGATCATAATATAAATACATATTTTATAATATTTTTATAATAATAATTATATATGAATGAACACTTTTTAATAATGTTTTTGTTATTAATAATACATATATAATAATATTATAGGAAGGATAATATGCAAATAAATATTCACAGGTTTTTTTATCATAATATAAATACATATTTTAAAGTTTTTTATAATAATAATAATATATGAATGAACACTTTTTAGTAATGTTTTTGTAATTAATAATACAAATATAATAATATTATAGAAACGATAATATGCAAATAAATATTGACAGGTTTTTTTGATCATAATATAAATACATAGTTTAAAGTTTTTTTATAATAATAATTATATATGAATGAACACTTTTTAGTAATGTTTTTGTAATTAATAATACAAATATAATAATATTATAGAAACGATAATATGCAAATAAATATTGACAGGTTTTTTTGATCATAATATAAATACATAGTTTAAAGTTTTTTTATAATTATAATTATATATGAATGAACACTTTTTAATAATGTTTTTGATATGAATAATACATATATAATAATATTATATGAAGGATTATATACAAATAAATATATATAAATGTTTTTGATTATAATATAAATACATATTTTATAATATTTTTATAATAATAATTATATATGAATGAACACTTTTTAATAATGTTTTTGTTATTAATAATACATATATAATAAAATTATAGGAAGGATAATATACAAATAAATATATATAAATGTTTTTGATCATAATATAAATACATATTTTATAATATTTTTATAATTATAATTATATATGATGAACACTTTTTAATAATGATTTTAATAATAATAATACATATATATTAATATTATAGTAAGGATAATATGCAATTAAATATTGACAGGTTTTTTTTATCATATTATAAATACATATTTTAAAATTTTTATATAAAAATAATTATATATGAATGAACAATTTTTAATGATGTTTTTGTAATTAATAATACATATATAATAATATTATAGGAAGGATAATATGCAAATAAATATTCACAGGTTTTTTTTATCATAATATAAATACATATTTTAAAGTTTTTTATAATAATAATTATATATGAATGAACACTTTTTAGTAATGTTTTTGTAATTAATAATACAAATATAATAATGTTATAGAAACGATAATATGAAAATAAATATTGACAGGTTTTTTTGATCATAATATAAATACATAGTTTAAAGTTTTTTTATAATTATAATTATATATGAATGAACACTTTTTAATAATGTTTTTGTTATGAATAATACATATATAATAATATTATAGGAAGGATAATATACAAATAAATATATAAACATGTTTTTGATCATAATATAAATACATATTTTATAATATTTTTATAATTATAATTATATATGAATGAACACTTTTTAATAATGTTTTTAATAATAATAATACATATATATTAATATTATAGTAAGGATAATATGCAATTAAATATTGACAGGTTTTTTTTTATCATAATATAAATACATATTTTATAATTTTTATATAAAAATAATTATATATGAATGAACACTTTTTAATGATGTTTTTGTTATTAATAATACATATATAATAATATTATAGGAAGGATAATATACAAATAAATATATATACATGTTTTTGATCATAATATAAATACATATTTTATAATATTTTTATAATAATAATTATATATGAATGAACACTTTTGAATAATGTTTTTGTTATTAATAATACATATATAATAATATTATAGGAAGGATAATATACAAATAAATATATATAAATGTTTTTGATCATAATATAAATACATATTTTATAATATTTTTATAATAATAATTATATATGAATGAACACTTTTTAATAATGTTTTTGTTATTAATAATACATATATAATAATATTATAGGAAGGATAATATACAAATAAATATATAAACATGTTTTTGATCATAATATAAATACATATTTTATAATATTTTTATAATTATAATTATATATGAATGAACACTTTTTAATAATGTTTTTAATAATAATAATACATATATATTAATATTATAGTAAGGATAATATGCAATTAAATATTGACAGGTTTTTTTTTTATCATAATATAAATACATATTTTATAATTTTTATATAAAAATAATTATATATGAATGAACACTTTTTAATGATGTTTTTGTTATTAATAATACATATATAATAATATTATAGGAAGGATAATATACAAATAAATATATATACATGTTTTTGATCATAATATAAATACATATTTTATAATATTTTTATAATAATAATTATATATGAATGAACACTTTTGAATAATGTTTTTGTTATTAATAATACATATATAATAATATTATAGGAAGGATAATATACAAATAAATATATATAAATGTTTTTGATCATAATATAAATACATATTTTATAATATTTTTATAATAATAATTATATATGAATGAACACTTTTTAATAATGTTTTTGTTATTAATAATACATATATAATAATATTATAGGAAGGATAATATGCAAATAAATATTCACAGGTTTTTTTGATCATAATATAAATACATAGTTTAAAGTTTTTTTATAATTATAATTATATATGAATGAACACTTTTTAATAATGTTTTTGTTATGAATAATACATATATAATAATATTATAGGAAGGATAATATACAAATAAATATATATAAATGTTTTTGATCATAATATAAATACATATTTTATAATATTTTTATAATAATAATAATATATGAATGAACACTTTTTAATAATGTTTTTGTTATGAATAATACATATATAATAATATTATAGGAAGGATAATATACAAATAAATATATATAAATGTTTTTGATCATAATATAAATACATATTTTATAATATTTTTATAATAATAATTATATATGAATGAACACTTTTTAATAATGTTTTTGTTATTAATAATACATATATAATAATATTATAGGAAGGATAATATACAAATAAATATATATAAATGTTTTTGATCATAATATAAATACATATTTTATAATATTTTTATAATTATAATTATATATGAATGAACACTTTTTAATAATGTTTTAATAATAATAATACATATATATTAATATTATAGTAAGGATAATATGCAATTAAATATTGACAGGTTTTTTTTATCATAATATAAATACATATTTTAAAATTTTTATATAAAAATAATTATATATGAATGAACACTTTTTAATGATGTTTTTGTTATTAATAATACATATATAATAATATTATAGGAAGGATAATATACAAATAAATATATATAAATGTTTTTGATCATAATATAAATACATATTTTATAATATTTTTATAATAATAATTTTATATGAATGAATACTTTTGAATAATGTTTTTGTTATTAATAATACATATATAATAATATTATAGGAAGGATAATATACAAATAAATATATATAAATGTTTTTGATCATAATATAAATACATATTTTATAATATTTTTATAATAATAATTAAATATGAATGAACACTTTTTAATGATGTTTTTGTAATTAATAATACATATATAATAATATTATAGGAAGGATAATATGCAAATAAATATTCACAGTTTTTTTTTATCATAATGTAAATACATATTTAAAAGTTTTTTATAATAATAATTATATATGAATGAACACTTTTTAGTAATGTTTTTGTAATTAATAATACAAATATAATAATATTATAGAAACGATAATATGAAAATAAATATTGACAGGTTTTTTTGATATAATATAAATACATAGTTTAAAGTTTTTTTATAATTATAATTATTTGAATGAACACTTTTTAATAATGTTTTTGTTATGAATAATACATATATAATAATATTATAGGAAGGATAATATACAAATAAATATATATAAATGTTTTTGATCATAATATAAATACATATTTTAAAATTTTTATATAAAAATAATTTTATATGAATGAACACTTTTTAATGATGTTTTTGTAATTAATAATACATATATAATAATATTATAGGAAGGATAATATGCAAATAAATATTCACAGGTTTTTTTTATCATAATATAAATACATATTTTAAAGTTTTTTATAATAATAATTATATATGAATGAACACTTTTTAGTAATGTTTTTGTAATTAATAATACAAATATAATAATATTATAGAAACGATAATATGAAAATAAATATTGACAGGTTTTTTTGATCATAATATAAATACATAGTTTAAAGTTTTTTTATAATTATAATTATATATGAATGAACACTTTTTAATAATGTTTTTGTTATGAATAATACTTATATAATAATATTATAGTAAGGATAATATGCAATTAAATATTGACAGGTTTTTTTATCATAATATAAATACATATTTTAAAGTTTTTTATAATAATAATAATATATGAACACTTTTTAGTAATGTTTTTGTAATTAATAATCCAAATATAATAATATTATAGAAACGATAAAATGCAAATAAATATTGACAGGTTTTTTTGATCATAATATAAATACATAGTTTAAAGTTTTTTTATAATAATAATAATATATGAATGAACACTTTTTAGTAATGTTTTTGTAATTAATAATACAAATATAATAATATTATAGAAACGATAATATGCAAATAAATATTGACAGGTTTTTTTGATCATAATATAAATACATAGTTTAAAGTTTTTTTATAATTATAATTATATATGAATGAACACTTTTTAATAATGTTTTTGTTATGAATAATACATATATAATAATATTATAGGAAGGATAATATACAAATAAATATATATAAATGTTTTTGATCATAATATAAATACATATTTTATAATAATTTTATAATAATAATAATATATGAATGAACACTTTTTAATAATGTTTTTGTTATTAATAATACATATATAATAATATTATAGGAAGGATAATATACAAATAAATATATAAAAATATTTTTGATCATAATATAAATACATATTTTATAATATTTTTATAATAATAATTATATATGAATGAACACTTTTTAATAATGTTTTTGTTATTAATAATACATATATAATAATATTATAGGAAGGATAATATGCAAATAAATATTCACAGGTTTTTTTATCATAATATAAATACATATTTTAAAGTTTTTTATAATAATAATAATATATGAATGAACACTTTTTAGTAATGTTTTTGTAATTAATAATACAAATAGAATAATATTATAGAAACGATAATATGCAAATAAATATTGACAGGTTTTTTTTAATCATAATATAAATACATAGTTTAAAGTTTTTTTATAATAATAATTATATATGAATGAACACTTTTTAGTAATGTTTTTGTAATTAATAATACAAATATAATAATATTATAGAAACGATAATATGCAAATAAATATTGACAGGTTTTTTTGATCATAATATAAATACATAGTTTAAAGTTTTTTTATAATTATAATTATATATGAATGAACACTTTTTAATAATGTTTTTGTTATGAATAATACATATATAATAATATTATAGGAAGGATAATATACAAATAAATATATATAAATGTTTTTGATTATAATATAAATACATATTTTATTATATTTTTATAATAATAATTATATATGAATGAACACTTTATAATAATGTTTTTGTTATTAATAATACATATATAATAATATTATAGGAAGGATACTATACAAATAAATATATATAAATGTTTTTGATCATAATATAAATACATATTTTATAATATTTTTATAATTATAATTATATATGATGAACACTTTTTAATAATGATTTTAATAATAATAATACATATATATTAATATTATAGTAAGGATAATATGCAATTAAATATTGACAGGTTTTTTTTATCATATTATAAATACATATTTTAAAATTTTTATATAAAAATAATTATATATGAATGAACAATTTTTAATGATGTTTTTGTAATTAATAATACATATATAATAATATTATAGGAAGGATAATATGCAAATAAATATTCACAGGTTTTTTTTATCATAATATAAATACATATTTTAAAGTTTTTTATAATAATAATTATATATGAATGAACACTTTTTAGTAATGTTTTTGTAATTAATAATACAAATATAATAATATTATAGAAACGATAATATGAAAATAAATATTGACAGGTTTTTTTGATCATAATATAAATACATAGTTTAAAGTTTTTTTATAATTATAATTATATATGAATGAACACTTTTTAATAATGTTTTTGTTATGAATAATACATATATAATAATATTATAGGAAGGATAATATACAAATAAATATATAAAAATGTTTTTGATCATAATATAAATACATATTTTATAATATTTTTATAATTATAATTATATATGAATGAACACTTTTTAATAATGTTTTTAATAATAATAATACATATATATTAATATTATAGTAAGGATAATATGCAATTAAATATTGACAGGTTTTTTTTGATCATAATATAAATACATATTTTATAATTTTTATATAAAAATAATTATATATGAATGAGCACTTTTTAATGATGTTTTTGTTATTAATAATACATATATAATAATATTATAGGAAGGATAATATACAAATAAATATATATAAATGTTTTTGATCATAATATAAATACATATTTTATAATATTTTTACAATAATAATTATATATGAATGAACACTTTTGAATAATGTTTTTGTTATTAATAATACATATATAATAATATTATAGGAAGGATAATATACAAATAAATATATATAAATGTTTTTGATCATAATATAAATACATATTTTATAATATTTTTATAATAATAATTATATATGAATGAACACTTTTTAATAATGTTTTTGTTATTAATAATACATATATAATAATATTATAGGAAGGATAATATGCAAATAAATATTCACAGGTTTTTTTGATCATAATATAAATACATAGTTTAAAGTTTTTTTATAATAATAATTATATATGAATGAACACTTTTTAGTAATGTTTTTGTAATTAATAATACAAATATAATAATATTATAGAAACGATAATATGCAAATAAATATTGACAGGTTTTTTTGATCATAATATAAATACATAGTTTAAAGTTTTTTTATAATTATAATTATATATGAATGAACACTTTTTAATAAAGTTTTTGTTATTAATAATACATATATAATAATATTATAGGAAGGATAATTTACAAATAAATATATATATAAATGTTTTTGATCATAATATAAATACATATTTTATAATATTTTTATAATTATAATTATATATGAATGAACACTTTTTAATAATGTTTTTTATAGTAATAATACATATATATTAATATTATAGTAAGGATAATATGCAATTAAATATTGACAGGTTTTTTTTATCATAATATAAATACATATTTAAAAATTTTTATATAAAAATAATTATATATGAATGAACACTTTTTAATGATGTTTTTGTTTTTAATAATACATATATAATAATATTATAGGAAGGATAATATACAAATAAATATATATAAATGTTTTTGATCATAATATAAATACATATTTTATAATATTTTTATAATAATAATTTTATATGAATGAATACTTTTGAATAATGTTTTTGTTATTAATAATACATATATAATAATATTATAGGAAAGATAATATACAAATAAATATATATAAATGTTTTTGATCATAATATAAATACATATTTTATAATATTTTTATAATAATAATTATATATGAATGAACACTTTTTAATGATGTTTTTGTAATTAATAATACATATATAATAATATTATAGGAAGGATAATATGCAAATAAATATTCACAGTTTTTTTTTATCATAATATAAATACATATTTAAAAGTTTTTTATAATAATAATTATATATGAATGAACACTTTTTAGTAATGTTTTTGTAATTAATGATACAAATATAATAATATTATAGAAACGATAATATGCAAATAAATATTGACAGGTTTTTTTGATCATAATATAAATACATAGTTTAAAGTTTTTTTATAATTATAATTATATATGAATGAACACTTTTTAATAATGTTTTTGTTATTAATAATACATATATAATAATATTATAGGAAGGATAATATACAAATAAATATATATATAAATGTTTTTGATCATAATATAAATACATATTTTATAATATTTTTATAATTATAATTATATATAAATGAACACTTTTTAATAATGTTTTTTATAGTAATAATACATATATATTAATATTATAGTAAGGATAATATGCAATTAAATATTGACAGGTTTTTTTTATCATAATATAAATACATATTTTAAAATTTTTATATAAAAATAATTATATATGAATGAACACTTTTTAATGATGTTTTTGTTATTAATAATACATATATAATAATATTATAGGAAGGATAATATACAAATAAATATATATAAATGTTTTTGATCATAATATAAATACATATTTTATAATATTTTTATAATAATAATTTTATATGAATGAATACTTTTGAATAATGTTTTTGTTATTAATAATACATATATAATAATATTATAGGAAGGATAATATACAAATAAATATATATAAATGTTTTTGATCATAATATAAATACATATTTTATAATATTTTTATAATAATAATTATATATGAATGAACACTTTTAATGATGTTTTTGTAATTAATAATACATATATAATAATATTATAGGAAGGATAATATGCAAATAAATATTCACAGTTTTTTTTTATCATAATATAAATACATATTTAAAAGTTTTTTATAATAATAATTATATATGAATGAACACTTTTTAGTAATGTTTTTGTAATTAATAATACAAATATAATAATATTATAGAAACGATAATATGAAAATAAATATTGACAGGTTTTTTTGATCATAATATAAATACATAGTTTAAAGTTTTTTTATAATTATAATTATATATGAATAAACACTTTTTAATAATGTTATTGTTATGAATAATACATATATAATAATATTATAGGAAGGATAATATACAAATAAATATATATAAATGTTTTTGATCATAATATAAATACATATTTTATAATATTTTTATAATTATAATTATATATGAATGAACACTTTTTAATAATGTTTTTAATAATAATAATACATATATATTAATATTATAGTAAGGATAATATGCAAATAAATATTCACAGGTTTTTTATCATAATATAAATACATATTTTAAAGTTTTTTATAATAATAATAATATATGAACACTTTTTAGTAATGTTTTTGTAATTAATAATCCAAATATAATAATATTATAGAAACGATAATATGAAAATAAATATTGACAGGTTTTTTTGATCATAATATAAATACATAGTTTAATGTTTTTTTATAATTATAATTATATATGAATGAACACTTTTTAATAATGTTTTTGTTATGAATAATACTTATATAATAATATTATAGTAAGGATAATATGCAATTAAATATTGACAGGTTTTTTATCATAATATAAATACATATTTTAAAGTTTTTTATAATAATAATAATATATGAACACTTTTTAGTAATGTTTTTGTAATTAATAATCCAAATATAATAATATTATAGAAACGATAATATGCAAATAAATATTGACAGGTTTTTTTGATCATAATATAAATACATAGTTTAAAGTTTTTTTATAATAATAATTATATATGAATGAACACTTTTTAGTAATGTTTTTATAATTAATAATACAAATATAATAATATTATAGAAACGATAATATGCAAATAAATATTGACAGGTTTTTTTGATCATAATATAAATACATAGTTTAAAGTTTTTTTATAATAATAATTATATATGAATGAACACTTTTTAGTAATGTTTTTGTAATTAATAATACAAATATAATAATATTATAGAAACGATAATATGCAAATAAATATTGACAGGTTTTTTTGATCATAATATAAATACATAGTTTAAAGTTTTTTTATAATTATAATTATATATGAATGAACACTTTTTAATAATGTTTTTGTTATTAATAATACATATATAATAATATTATAGGAAGTATAATATACAAATAAATATATATAAATGTTTTTGATCATAATATAAATACATATTTTATAATAATTTTATAATAATAATAATATATGAATGAACACTTTTTAATAATGTTTTTGTTATTAATAATACATATATAATAATATTATAGGAAGGATAATATACAAATAAATATATAAAGATGTTTTTGATCATAATATAAATACATATTTTATAATATTTTTATAATAATAATTATATATGAATGAACACTTTTTAATAATGTTTTTGTAATTAATAATACAAATATAATAATATTATAGTAAGGATAATATGCAATTAAATATTGACAGGTTTTTTTATCATAATATAAATACATATTTTATAATTTTTATATAAAAATAATTATATATGAATGAACACTTTTTAATGATGTTTTTGTTATTAATAATACATATATAATAATATTATAGGAAGGATAATATACAAATAAATATATATAAATGTTTTTGATCATAATATAAATACATATTTTATAATATTTTTATAATAATAATTATATATGAATGAACACTTTTTAATAATGTTTTTGTTATTAATAATACATATATAATAATATTATAGGAAGGATAATATACAAATAAATATATATAAATGTTTTTGATCATAATATAAATAAATATTTTATAATATTTTTATAATTATAATTATATATGAATGAACACTTTTTAATAATGTTTTTAATAATAATAATACATATATATTAATATTATAGTAAGGATAATATGCAAATAAATATTCACAGGTTTTTTTTATCATAATATAAATACATATTTTAAAGTTTTTTATAATAATAATTATATATGAATGAACACTTTTTAGTAATGTTTTTGTAATTAATAATACAAATATAATAATATTATAGAAACGATAATATGAAAATAAATATTGACAGGTTTTTTTGATCATAATATAAATACATAGTTTAATATTTTTTAATAATTATAATTATATATGAATGAACACTTTTTAATAATGTTTTTGTTATGAATAATACTTATATAATAATATTATAGTAAGGATAATATGCAATTAAATATTGACAGGTTTTTTTATCATAATATAAATACATATTTTATAATTTTTATATACAAATAATTATATATGAATGAACACTTTTTAATGATGTTTTTGTTATTAATAATACATATATAATAATATTATAGGAAGGATAATATACAAATAAATATATATAAATGTTTTTGATCATAATATAAATACATATTTTATAATATTTTTATAATAATAATTATATATGAATGAACACTTTTGAATAATGTTTTTGTTATTAATAATACATATATAATAATATTATAGGAAGGATAATATACAAATAAATATATATAAATGTTTTTGATCATAATATAAATACATATTTTATAATATTTTTATAATAATAATTATATATGAATGAACACTTTTTAATAATGTTTTTGTTATTAATAATACATATATAATAATATTATAGGAAGGATAATATGCAAATAAATATTCACAGGTTTTTTTATCATAATATAAATACATATTTTAAAGTTTTTTATAATAATAATAATATATGAATGAACACTTTTTAGTAATGTTTTTGTAATTAGTAATACAAATATAATAATATTATAGAAACGATAATATGCAAAAAAATATTGACAGGTTTTTTTGATCATAATATAAATACATAGTTTAAAGTTTTTTTATAATAATAATTATATATGAATGAACACTTTTTAGTAATGTTTTTGTAATTAATAATACAAATATAATAATATTATAGAAACGATAATATGAAAATAAATATTGACAGGTTTTTTTGATCATAATATAAATACATAGTTTAAAGTTTTTTTATAATTATAATTATATATGAATGAACACTTTTTAATAATGTTTTTGTTATGAATAATACATATATAATAATATTATAGGAAGGATAATATACAAATAAATATATATAAATGTTTTTGATCATAATATAAATACATATTTTATAATATTTTTATAATAATAATAATATATGAATGAACACTTTTTAATAATGTTTTTGTTATGAATAATACATATATAATAATATTATAGGAAGGATAATATACAAATAAATATATATAAATGTTTTTGATCATAATATAAATACATATTTTATAATATTTTTATAATAATAATTATATATGAATGAAAACTTTTTAATAATGTTTTTGTTATTAATAATACATATATAATAATATTATAGGAAGGATAATATACAAATAAATATATATAAATGTTTTTGATCATAATATAAATACATATTTTATAATATTTTTATAATAATAATTATATATGAATGAACAATTTTTAATGATGTTTTTGTAATTAATAATACATATATAATAATATTATAGGAAGGATAATATGCAAATAAATATTCACAGGTTTTTTTATCATAATATAAATACATATTTTAAAGTTTTTTATAATTATAATTATATATGAATGAACACTTTTTAGTAATGTTTTTGTAATTAATAATACAAATATAATAATATTATAGAAACGATAATATGAAAATAAATATTGACAGGTTTTTTTGATCATAATATAAATACATAGTTTAAAGTTTTTTTATAATTATAATTATATATGAATGAACACTTTTTAATAATGTTTTTGTTATGAATAATACATATATAATAATATTATAGGTAAGATAATATACAAATAAATATATAAAAATGTTTTTGATCATAATATAAATACATATTTTATAATATTTTTATAATTATAATTATATATGAATGAACACTTTTTAATAATGTTTTTAATAATAATAATACATATATATTAATATTATAGTAAGGATAATATGCAATTAAATATTGAAAGGTTTTTTTTATCATAATATAAATACATATTTTATAATTTTTATATAAAAATAATTATATATGAATGAACACTTTTTAATGATGTTTTTGTTATTAATAATACATATATAATAATATTATAGGAAGGATAATATACAAATAAATATATATAAATGTTTTTGATCATAATATAAATACATATTTTATAATATTTTTATAATAATAATTATATATGAATAAACACTTTTGAATAATGTTTTTGTTATTAATAATACATATATAATAATATTATAGGAAGGATAATATACAAATAAATATATATAAATGTTTTTGATCATAATATAAATACATATTTTATAATATTTTTATAATAATAATTATATATGAATGAACACTTTTTAATAATGTTTTTGTTATTAATAATACATATATAATAATATTATAGGAAGGATAATATGCAAATAAATATTCACAGGTTTTTTTGATCATAATATAAATACATAGTTTAAAGTTTTTTTATAATAATAATTATATATGAATGAACACTTTTTAGTAATTTTTTTGTAATTAATAATACAAATATAATAATATTATAGAAACGATAATATGCAAATAAATATTGACAGGTTTTTTTGATCATAATATAAATACATAGTTTAAAGTTTTTTTATAATTATAATTATATATGAATGAACACTTTTTAATAATGTTTTTGTTATGAATAATACATATATAATAATATTATAGGAAGGATAATATACAAATAAATATATATAAATGTTTTTGATCATAATATAAATACATATTTTATAATATTTTTATAATAATAATTATATATGAATGAACACTTTTTAATAATGTTTTTGTTATGAATAATACATATATAATAATATTATAGGAAGGATAATATACAAATAAATATATATAAATGTTTTTGATCATAATATAAATACATATTTTTAATATTTTTATAATAATAATTTTATATGAATGAATACTTTTGAATAATGTTTTTGTTATTAATAATACATATATAATAATATTATAGGAAGGATAATATACAAATAAATATATATAAATGTTTTTGATCATAATATAAATACATATTTTATAATATTTTTATAATAATAATTATATATGAATGAACACTTTTTAATGATGTTTTTGTAATTAATAATACATATATAATAATATTATAGGAAGGATAATATGCAAATAAATATTCACAGTTTTTTTTTATCATAATATAAATACATATTTTATAATATTTTTATAATAATAATTATATATGAATGAACACTTTTTAGTAATGTTTTTTTAATTATTAATACAAATATAATAATATTATAGAAACGATAATATGAAAATAAATATTGACAGGTTTTTTTTATCATAATATAAATACATAGTTTAAAGTTTTTTTATAATTATAATTATATATGAATGAACACTTTTTAATAATGTTTTTGTTATGAATAATACATATATAATAATATTATAGGAAGGATAATATACAAATAAATATATATAAATGTTTTTGATCATAATATAAAAACATATTTTATAATATTTTTATAATTATAATTATATATGAATGAACACTTTTTAATAATGTTTTTAATAATAATAATACATATATATTAATATTATAGTAAGGATAATATGCAATTAAATATTGACAGGTTTTTTTTTATCATAATATTAATACATATTTTAAAATTTTTATATAAAAATAATTATATATGAATGAACACTTTTTAATGATGTTTTTGTAATTAATAATACATATATAATAATATTATAGGAAGGATAATATGCAAATAAATATTCACAGGTTTTTTTATCATAGTATAAATACATATTTTAAATTTTTTTTAATAATAATTATATATGAATGAACACTTTTTAGTAATGTTTTTGTAATTAATAATACAAATATAATAATATTATAGAAACGATAATATGAAAATAAATATTGACAGGTTTTTTTGATCATAATATAAATACATAGTTTAAAGTTTTTTTATAATTATATTTATATATGAATGAACACTTTTTAATAATGTTTTTGTTATGAATAATACATATATAATAATATTATAGGAAGGATAATATACAAATAAATATATAAAAATGTTTTTGATCATAATATAAATACATATTTTATAATATTTTTATAATTATAATTATATATGGATGAACACTTTTTAATAATGTTTTTAATAATAATAATACATATATATTAATATTATAGTAAGGATAATATGCAATTAAATATTGAAAGGTTTTTTTTTATCATAATATAAATACATATTTTATAATTTTTATATAAAAATAATTATATATGAATGAACACTTTTTAATGATGTTTTTGTTATTAATAATACATATATAATAATATTATAGGAAGGATAATATACAAATAAATATATATAAATGTTTTTGATCATAATATAAATACATATTTTATAATATTTTTATAATAATAATTATATATGAATAAACACTTTTGAATAATGTTTTTGTTATTAATAATACATATATAATAATATTATAGGAAGGATAATATACAAATAAATATATATAAATGTTTTTGATCATAATATAAATACATATTTTATAATATTTTTATAATAATAATTATATATGAATGAACACTTTTTAATAATGTTTTTGTTATTAATAATACATATATAATAATATTATAGGAAGGATAATATGCAAATAAATATTCACAGGTTTTTTTGATCATAATATAAATACATATTTTAAAGTTTTTTATAATAATAATTATATATGAATGAACACTTTTTAGTAATGTTTTTGTAATTAATAATACAAATATAATAATATTATAGAAACGATAATATGCAAATAGATATTGACAGGTTTTTTTTAACATAATATAAATACATATCTTAAAGTTTTTTTATAATAATAATTATATATGAATGAACACTTTTTAGTTATGTTTTTGTAATTAATAATACAAATATAATAATATTATAGAAATGATAATATGCAAATAAATATTGACAGGTTTTTTGATCATAATATAAATACATAGTTTAAAGTTTTTTTATAATTATAATTATATATGAATGAACACTTTTTAATAATGTTTTTGTTATGAATAATACATATATAATAATATTATAGAAAGGATAATATACAAATAAATATATATAAATGTTTTTGATCATAATATAAATACATATTTTATAATATTTTTATAATAATAATAATATATGAATGAACACTTTTTAATAATGTTTTTGTTATTAATAATACATATATAATAATATTATAGGAAGGATAATATACAAATAAATATATATAAATGTTTTTGATCATAATATAAAAACATATTTTATAATATTTTTATAATAATAATTATATATGAATGAACACTTTTTAATAATGTTTTTGTTATTAATAATACATATATAATAATATTATAGGAAGGATAATATACAAATAAATATATATAAATGTTTTTGATCATAATATAAATACATATTTTATAATATTTTTATAATTATAATTATATATGAATGAACACTTTTTAATAATGTTTTTGTTATTAATAATACATATATAATAATATTATAGGAAGGATAATATGCAAATAAATATTCACAGGTTTTTTTATCATAATATAAATACATATTTTAAAGTTTTTTATAATAATAATAATATATGAACACTTTTTAGTAATGTTTTTGTTATTAATAATACATATATAATAATATTATAGGAAGGATAATATACAAATAAATATATATAAATGTTTTTGATCATAATATAAAAACATATTTTATAATATTTTTTATAATTATAATTATATATGAATGAACACTTTTTAATAATGTTTTTAATAATAATAATACATATATATTAATATTATAGGAAGGATAATATGCAATTAAATATTGACAGGTTTTTTTTATCATAATATAAATACATATTTTAAATCTTTTTATAATAATAATTATATATGAATGAACACTTTTTAGTAATGTTTTTGTAATTTATAATACAAATATAATAATATTATAGAAACGATAATATGAAAATAAATATTGACAGGTTTTTTTGATCATAATATAAATACATAGTTTAAAGTTTTTTTATAATTATAATTATATATGAATGAACACTTTTTAATAATGTTTTTGTTATGAATAATACATATATAATAATATTATAGGAAGGATAATATACAAATAAATATATATAAATGTTTTTGATCATAATATAAAAACATATTTTATAATATTTTTATAATTATAATTATATATGAATGAACACTTTTTAATAATGTTTTTAATAATAATAATACATATATATTAATATTATAGTAAGGATAATATGCAATTAAATATTGACAGGTTTTTTTTATCATAATATAAATACATATTTTAAAATTTTTATAAAAAATTAATTATATATGAATGAACACTTTTTAATGATGTTTTTGTAATTAATAATACATATATAATAATATTATAGGAAGGATAATATGCAAATAAATATTCACAGGTTTTTTTTATCATAGTATAAATACATATTTTAAATTTTTTTTTAATAATAATTATATATGAATGAACACTTTTTAGTAATGTTTTTGTAATTAATAATACAAATATAATAATATTATAGAAACGATAATATGAAAATAAATATTGACAGGTTTTTTTGATCATAATATAAATACATAGTTTAAAGTTTTTTTATAATTATATTTATATATGAATGAACACTTTTTAATAATGTTTTTTTTATGAATAATACATATATAATAATATTATAGGAAGGATAATATACAAATAAATATATAAAAATGTTTTTGATCATAATATAAATACATATTTTATAATATTTTTATAATTATAATTATATATGGATGAACACTTTTTAATAATGTTTTTAATAATAATAATACATATATATTAATATTATAGTAAGGATAATATGCAATTAAATATTGAAAGGTTTTTTTTTATCATAATATAAATACATATTTTATAATTTTTATATAAAAATAATTATATATGAATGAACACTTTTTAATGATGTTTTTGTTATTAATAATACATATATAATAATATTATAGGAAGGATAATATACAAATAAATATATATAAATGTTTTTGATCATAATATAAATACATATTTTATAATATTTTTATAATAATAATTATATATGAATAAACACTTTTGAATAATGTTTTTGTTATTAATAATACATATATAATAATATTATAGGAAGGATAATATACAAATAAATATATATAAATGTTTTTGATCATAATATAAATACATATTTTATAATATTTTTATAATAATAATTATATATGAATGAACACTTTTTAATAATGTTTTTGTTATTAATAATACATATATAATAATATTATAGGAAGGATAATATGCAAATAAATATTCACAGGTTTTTTTGATCATAATATAAATACATAGTTTAAAGTTTTTTTATAATAATAATTATATATGAATGAACACTTTTTAGTAATTTTTTTGTAATTAATAATACAAATATAATAATATTATAGAAACGATAATATGCAAATAAATATTGACAGGTTTTTTTGATCATAATATAAATACATAGTTTAAAGTTTTTTTATAATTATAATTATATATGAATGAACACTTTTTAATAATGTTTTTGTTATGAATAATACATATATAATAATATTATAGGAAGGATAATATACAAATAAATATATATAAATGTTTTTGATCATAATATAAATACATATTTTATAATATTTTTATAATAATAATTATATATGAATGAACACTTTTTAATAATGTTTTTGTTATGAATAATACATATATAATAATATTATAGGAAGGATAATATACAAATAAATATATATAAATGTTTTTGATCATAATATAAATACATATTTTTAATATTTTTATAATAATAATTTTATATGAATGAATACTTTTGAATAATGTTTTTGTTATTAATAATACATATATAATAATATTATAGGAAGGATAATATACAAATAAATATATATAAATGTTTTTGATCATAATATAAATACATATTTTATAATATTTTTATAATAATAATTATATATGAATGAACACTTTTTAATGATGTTTTTGTAATTAATAATACATATATAATAATATTATAGGAAGGATAATATGCAAATAAATATTCACAGTTTTTTTTTATCATAATATAAATACATATTTTATAATATTTTTATAATAATAATTATATATGAATGAACACTTTTTAGTAATGTTTTTGTAATTATTAATACAAATATAATAATATTATAGAAACGATAATATGAAAATAAATATTGACAGGTTTTTTTTATCATAATATAAATACATAGTTTAAAGTTTTTTTATAATTATAATTATATATGAATGAACACTTTTTAATAATGTTTTTGTTATGAATAATACATATATAATAATATTATAGGAAGGATAATATACAAATAAATATATATAAATGTTTTTGATCATAATATAAAAACATATTTTATAATATTTTTATAATTATAATTATATATGAATGAACACTTTTTAATAATGTTTTTAATAATAATAATACATATATATTAATATTATAGTAAGGATAATATGCAATTAAATATTGACAGGTTTTTTTTTATCATAATATTAATACATATTTTAAAATTTTTATATAAAAATAATTATATATGAATGAACACTTTTTAATGATGTTTTTGTAATTAATAATACATATATAATAATATTATAGGAAGGATAATATGCAAATAAATATTCACAGGTTTTTTTTATCATAGTATAAATACATATTTTAAATTTTTTTTTAATAATAATTATATATGAATGAACACTTTTTAGTAATGTTTTTGTAATTAATAATACAAATATAATAATATTATAGAAACGATAATATGAAAATAAATATTGACAGGTTTTTTTGATCATAATATAAATACATAGTTTAAAGTTTTTTTATAATTATATTTATATATGAATGAACACTTTTTAATAATGTTTTTGTTATGAATAATACATATATAATAATATTATAGGAAGGATAATATACAAATAAATATATAAAAATGTTTTTGATCATAATATAAATACATATTTTATAATATTTTTATAATTATAATTATATATGAATGAACACTTTTTAATAATGTTTTTAATAATAATAATACATATATATTAATATTATAGTAAGGATAATAAGCAATTAAATATTGACAGGTTTTTTTTATAATAATGTAAATACATATTTTATAATATTTTTATAATAATAATTATATAGGAATGAACACTTTTTAATAATGTTTTTGTTATTAATAATACATATATAATGATATTATAGGAAGGATAATATACAAATAAATATATATAAATGTTTTTGATCATAATATAAATACATATTTTATAATATTTTTATAATAATAATTATATATGAATGAACACTTTTTAATGATGTTTTTGTAATTAATAATACATATATAATAATATTATAGGAAGGATAATATGCAAATAAATATTCACAGTTTTTTTATCATAATATAAATACATATTTTATAATATTTTTATAATAATAATTATATATGAATGAACACTTTTTAATGATGTTTTTGTTATTAATAATACATATATAATAATATTATAGGAAGGATAATATACAAATAAATATATATAAATGTTTTTGATCATAATATAAATACATATTTTATAATATTTTTATAATAATAATTTTATATGAATGAACACTTTTGAATAATGTTTTTGTTATTAATAATACATATATAATAATATTATAGGAAGGATAATATACAAATAAATATATATAAATGTTTTTGATCATAATATAAATACATATTTTATAATATTTTTATAATAATAATTATATATGAATGAACACTTTTTAATGATGTTTTTGTAATTAATAATACATATATAATAATATTATAGGAAGGATAATATGCAAATAAATATTCACAGTTTTTTTTATCATAATATAAATACATATTTTAAAGTTTTTTATAATAATAATTATATATGAATGAACACTTTTTAGTAATGTTTTTGTAATTAATAATACAAATATAATAATATTATAGAAACGATAATATGCAAATAGATATTGACAGGTTTTTTTTAACATAATATAAATACATATCTTAAAGTTTTTTTATAATAATAATTATATATGAATGAACACTTTTTAGTAATGTTTTTGTAATTAATAATACAAATATAATAATATTATAGAAATGATAATATGCAAATAAATATTGACAGGTTTTTTGATCATAATATAAATACATAGTTTAAAGTTTTTTTATAATTATAATTATATATGAATGAACACTTTTTAATAATGTTTTTGTTATGAATAATACATATATAATAATATTATAGAAAGGATAATATACAAATAAATATATATAAATGTTTTTGATCATAATATAAATACATATTTTATAATATTTTTATAATAATAATAATATATGAATGAACACTTTTTAATAATGTTTTTGTTATTAATAATACATATATAATAATATTATAGGAAGGATAATATACAAATAAATATATATAAATGTTTTTGATCATAATATAAAAACATATTTTATAATATTTTTATAATAATAATTATATATGAATGAACACTTTTTAATAATGTTTTTGTTATTAATAATACATATATAATAATATTATAGGAAGGATAATATACAAATAAATATATATAAATGTTTTTGATCATAATATAAATACATATTTTATAATATTTTTATAATTATAATTATATATGAATGAACACTTTTTAATAATGTTTTTGTTATTAATAATACATATATAATAATATTATAGGAAGGATAATATGCAAATAAATATTCACAGGTTTTTTTATCATAATATAAATACATATTTTAAAGTTTTTTATAATAATAATAATATATGAACACTTTTTAGTAATGTTTTTGTTATTAATAATACATATATAATAATATTATAGGAAGGATAATATACAAATAAATATATATAAATGTTTTTGATCATAATATAAATACATATTTTATAATATTTTTTATAATTATAATTATATATGAATGAACACTTTTTAATAATGTTTTTAATAATAATAATACATATATATTAATATTATAGGAAGGATAATATGCAATTAAATATTGACAGGTTTTTTTTATCATAATATAAATACATATTTTAAATCTTTTTATAATAATAATTATATATGAATGAACACTTTTTAGTAATGTTTTTGTAATTTATAATACAAATATAATAATATTATAGAAACGATAATATGAAAATAAATATTGACAGGTTTTTTTGATCATAATATAAATACATAGTTTAAAGTTTTTTTATAATTATAATTATATATGAATGAACACTTTTTAATAATGTTTTTGTTATGAATAATACATATATAATAATATTATAGGAAGGATAATATACAAATAAATATATATAAATGTTTTTGATCATAATATAAAAACATATTTTATAATATTTTTATAATTATAATTATATATGAATGAACACTTTTTAATAATGTTTTTAATAATAATAATACATATATATTAATATTATAGTAAGGATAATATGCAATTAAATATTGACAGGTTTTTTTTATCATAATATAAATACATATTTTAAAATTTTTATAAAAAATTAATTATATATGAATGAACACTTTTTAATGATGTTTTTGTAATTAATAATACATATATAATAATATTATAGGAAGGATAATATGCAAATAAATATTCACAGGTTTTTTTTATCATAGTATAAATACATATTTTAAATTTTTTTTTAATAATAATTATATATGAATGAACACTTTTTAGTAATGTTTTTGTAATTAATAATACAAATATAATAATATTATAGAAACGATAATATGAAAATAAATATTGACAGGTTTTTTTGATCATAATATAAATACATAGTTTAAAGTTTTTTTATAATTATATTTATATATGAATGAACACTTTTTAATAATGTTTTTTTTATGAATAATACATATATAATAATATTATAGGAAGGATAATATACAAATAAATATATAAAAATGTTTTTGATCATAATATAAATACATATTTTATAATATTTTTATAATTATAATTATATATGAATGAACACTTTTTAATAATGTTTTTAATAATAATAATACATATATATTAATATTATAGTAAGGATAATAAGCAATTAAATATTGACAGGTTTTTTTTATAATAATATAAATACATATTTTATAATTTTTATATAAAAATAATTATATATGAATGAACACTTTTTAATGATGTTTTTGTTATTAATAATACATATATAATAATATTATAGGAAGGATAATATACAAATAAATATATATAAATGTTTTTGAACATAATATAAATACATATTTTATAATATTTTTATAATAATAATTATATATGAATGAACACTTTTGAATAATGTTTTTGTTATTAATAATATATATATAATAATATTATAGGAAGGATAATATACAAATAAATATATATAAATGTTTTTGATCATAATATAAATACATATTTTATAATATTTTTATAATAATAATTATATATGAATGAACACTTTTTAATAATGTTTTTGTTATTAATAATACATATATAATAATATTATAGGAAGAATAATATGCAAATAAATATTCACAGGTTTTTTTATCATAATATAAATACATATTTTAAAGTTTTTTATAATAATAATAATATATGAATGAACACTTTTTAGTAATGTTTTTGTAATTAATAATCCAAATATAATAATATTATAGAAACGATAATATGGAAATAAATATTGACAGGTTTTTTTGATCATAATATAAATACATAGTTTAAAGTTTTTTTATAATAATAATTATATATGAATGAACACTTTTTAGTAATGTTTTTGTAATTAATAATACAAATATAATAATATTATAGAAACGATAATATGCAAATAAATATTGACAGGTTTTTTGATCATAATTTAAATACATAGTTTAAAGTTTTTTTATAATTATAATTATATATGAATGAACACTTTTTAATAATGTTTTTGTTATGAATAATACATATATAATAATGTTATAGAAAGGATAATATACAAATAAATATATATAAATGTTTTTGATCATAATATAAATACATATTTTATAATATTTTTATAATAATAATAATATATGAATGAACACTTTTTAATAATGTTTTTGTTATTAATAATACATATATAATAATATTATAGGAAGGATAATATACAAATAAATATATATAAATGTTTTTGATCATAATATAAAAACATATTTTATAATATTTTTATAATAATAATTATATATGAATGAACACTTTTTAATAATGTTTTTGTTATTAATAATACATATATAATAATATTATAGGAAGGATAATATACAAATAAATATATAAAAATGTTTTTGATCATAATATAAATACATATTTTATAATATTTTTATAATTATAATTATATATGAATGAACACTTTTTAATAATGTTTTTAATAATAATAATACATATATATTAAAATTATAGTAAGGATAATATGCAATTAAATATTGACAGGTTTTTTTTATCATAATATAAATACATATTTTAAAATTTTTATATAAAAATAATTTTATATGAATGAACACTTTTTAATGATGTTTTTGTAATTAATAATACATATATAATAATATTATAGGAAGGATAATATGCAAATAAATATTCACAGGTTTTTTTATCATAATATAAATACATATTTTAAAGTTTTTTATAATAATAATTATATATGAATGAACACTTTTTAGTAATGTTTTTGTAATTAATAATACAAATATAATAATATTATAGAAACGATAATATGAAAATAAATATTGACAGGTTTTTTTGATCATAATATAAATACATAGTTTAAAGTTTTTTTATAATTATAATTATATATGAATGAACCCTTTTTAATAATGTTTTTGTTATGAATAATACATATATAATAATATTATAGTAAGGATAATATGCAATTAAATATTGACAGGTTTTTTTTATCATAATATCAATACATATTTTATAATTTTTATATAAAAATAATTATATATGAATGAACACTTTTTAATGATGTTTTTGTTATTAATAATACATATATAATAATATTATAGGAAGGATAATATACAAATAAATATATATAAATGTTTTTGTTATTAATAATACATATATAATAATATTATAGGAAGGATAATATACAAATAAATATATATAAATGTTTTTGATCATAATATAAATACATATTTTATAATATTTTTATAATAATAATTATATATGAATGAACACTTTTTAATAATGTTTTTGTTATTAATAATACATATATAATAATATTATAAGAAGGATAATATGCAAATAAATATTCACAGGTTTTTTTGATCATAATATAAATACATATTTTAAAGTTTTTTATAATAATAATAATATATGAATGAACACTTTTTAGTAATGTTTTTGTAATTAATAATACAAATATAATAATATTATAGAAACGATAATATGCAAAAAAATATTGACAGGTTTTTTTGATCATAATATAAATACATAGTTTAAAGTTTTTTTATAATAATAATTATATATGAATGAACACTTTTTAGTAATGTTTTTGTAATTAATAATACAAATATAATAATATTATAGAAACGATAATATGCAAATAAATATTGACAGGTTTTTTTGATCATAATATAAATACATAGTTTAAAGTTTTTTTATAATTATAATTATATATGAATGAACACTTTTTAATAATGTTTTTGTTATGAATAATACATATATAATAATATTATAGGAAGGATAATATACAAATAAATATATATAAATGTTTTTGATCATAATATAAATACATATTTTATAATATTTTTATAATAATAATAATATATGAATGAACACTTTTTAATAATGTTTTTGTTATGAATAATACATATATAATAATATTATAGGAAGGATAATATACAAATAAATATATATAAATGTTTTTGATCATAATATAAATACATATTTTATAATATTTTTATAATAATAATTATATATGAATGAACACTTTTTAATAATGTTTTTGTTATTAATAATACATATATAATAATATTATAGGAAGGATAATATACAAATAAATATATATAAATGTTTATGATCATAATATAAATACATATTTTATAATATTTTTATAATAATAATTATATATGAATGAACACTTTTTAATGATGTTTTTGTAATTAATAATACATATATAATAATATTATAGGAAGGATAATATGCAAATAAATATTCACAGTTTTTTTTATCATAATATAAATACATATTTAAAAGTTTTTTATAATAATAATTATATATGAATGAACACTTTTTAGTAATGTTTTTGTAATTAATAATACAAATATAATAATATTATAGAAACGATAATATGAAAATAAATATTGACAGGTTTTTTTGATCATAATATAAATACATAGTTTAAAGTTTTTTTATAATTATAATTATATATGAATGAACACTTTTTAATAATGTTTTTGTTATGAATAATACATATATAATAATATTATAGGAAGGATAATATACAAATAAATATATAAAAATGTTTTTGATCATAATATAAATACATATTTTATAATATTTTTATAATTATAATTATATATGAATGAACACTTTTTAATAATGTTTTTAATAATAATAATACATATATATTAATATTATAGTAAGGATAATATGCAATTAAATATTGACAGGTTTTTTTTATCATAAAATAAATACACATATTATAATTTTTATATAAAAATAATTATATATGAATGAACACTTTTTAATGATGTTTTTGTTATTAATAATACATATATAATAATATTATAGGAAGGATAATATACAAATAAATATATATAAATGTTTTTGATCATAATATAAATACATATTTTATAATATTTTTATAATAATAATTATATATGAATGAATACTTTTGAATAATGTTTTTGTTATTAATAATACATATATAATAATATTATAGGAAGGATAATATACAAATAAATATATATAAATGTTTTTGATCATAATATAAATACATATTTTATAATATTTTTATAATAATAATTATATATGAATGAACACTTTTTAATAATGTTTTTGTTATTAATAATACATATATAACAATATTATAGGAAGGATAATATGCAAATAAATATTCACAGGTTTTTTTATCATAATATAAATATATATTTTAAAGTTTTTTATAATAATAATAATATATGAACACTTTTTAGTAATGTTTTTGTAATTAATAATCCAAATATAATAATATTATAGAAACGATAATATGCAAATAAATATTGACAGGTTTTTTAATCATACTATAAATACATAGTTTAAAGTTTTTTTATAATAATAATTATATATGAATGAACACTTTTTAGTAATGTTTTTGTAATTAATAATACAAATATAATAATATTATAGAAACGATAATATGCAAATAAATATTGACAGGTTTTTTTGATCATAATATAAATACATAGTTTAAAGTTTTTTTATAATAATAATTATATATGAATGAACACTTTTTAGTAATGTTTTTGTAATTAATAATACAAATATAATAATATTATAGAAACGATAATATGCAAATAAATATTGACAGGTTTTTTTGATCATAATATAAATACATAGTTTAAAGTTTTTTTATAATTATAATTATATATGAATGAACACTTTTTAATAATGTTTTTGTTATGAATAATACATATATAATAATATTATAGGAAGGATAATATACAAATAAATATATATAAATGTTTTTGATCATAATATAAATACATATTTTATAATAATTTTATAATAATAATAATATATGAATGAACACTTTTTAATAATGTTTTTGTTATTAATAATACATATATAATAATATTATAGGAAGGATAATATACAAATAAATATATAAAAATGTTTTTGATCATAATATAAATACATATTTTATAATATTTTTATAATAATAATTATATATGAATGAACACTTTTTAATAATGTTTTTGTTATTAATAATACATATATAATAATATTATAGGAAGGATAATATGCAAATAAATATTCACAGGTTTTTTTATCATAATATAATTACATATTTTAAAGTTTTTTATAATAGTAATAATATATGAATGAACACTTTTTAGTAATGTTTTTGTAATTAATAATACAAATATAATAATATTATAGAAACGATAATATGCAAATAAATATTGACAGGTTTTTTTGATCATAATATAAATACATAGTTTAAAGTTTTTTTATAATAATAATTATATATGAATGAACACTTTTTAGTAATGTTTTTGTAATTAATAATACAAATATAATAATATTATAGAAACGAAAATATGCAAATAAATATTGACAGGTTTTTTTGATCATAATATAAATACATAGTTTAAAGTTTTTTTATAATTATAATTATATATGAATGAACACTTTTTAATAATGTTTTTGTTATGAATAATACATATATAATAATATTATAGGAAGGATAATATACAAATAAATATATATAAATGTTTTTGATCATAATATAAATACATATTTTATAATATTTTTATAATAATAATAATATATGAATGAACACTTTTTAATAATGTTTTTGTTATGAATAATACATATATAATAATATTATAGGAAGGATAATATACAAATAAATATATATAAATGTTTTTGATCATAATATAAATACATATTTTATAATATTTTTATAATAATAATTATATATGAATGAACACTTTTTAATAATGTTTTTGTTATTAATAATACATATATAATAATATTATAGGAAGGATAATATACAAATAAATATATATAAATGTTTTTGATCATAATATAAATACATATTTTATAATATTTTTATAATAATAATTATATATGAATGAACACTTTTTAATGATGTTTTTGTAATTAATAATACATATATAATAATATTATAGGAAGGATAATATGCAAATAAATATTCACAGTTTTTTTTATCATAATATAAATACATATTTAAAAGTTTTTTATAATAATAATTATATATGAATGAACACTTTTTAGTAATGTTTTTGTAATTAATAATACAAATATAATAATATTATAGAAACGATAATATGAAAATAAATATTGACAGGTTTTTTTTATCATAATATAAATACATAGTTTAAAGTTTTTTTATAATTATAATTATATATGAATGAACACTTTTTAATAATGTTTTTGTTATGAATAATACATATATAATAATATTATAGGAAGGATAATATACAAATAAATATATAAAAATGTTTTTGATCATAATATAAATACATATTTTATAATATTTTTATAATTATAATTATATATGAATGAACACTTTTTAATAATGTTTTTATTAATAATAATACATATATATTAATATTATAGTAAGGATAATATGCAATTAAATATTGACAGGTTTTTTTTATTATAAAATAAATACACATTTTATAATTTTTATATAAAAATAATTATATATGAATGAACACTTTTTAATGATGTTTTTGTTATTAATAATACATATATAATAATATTATAGGAAGGATAATATACAAATAAATATATATAAATGTTTTTGATCATAATATAAATACATATTTTATAATATTTTTATAATAATAATTATATATGAATGAACACTTTTGAATAATGTTTTTGTTATTAATAATACATATATAATAATATTATAGGAAGGATAATATACAAATAAATATATATAAATGTTTTTGATCATAATATAAATACATATTTTATAATATTTTTATAATAATAATTATATATGAATGAACACTTTTTAATAATGTTTTTGTTATTAATAATACATATATAACAATATTATAGGAAGGATAATATGCAAATAAATATTCACAGGTTTTTTTATCATAATATAAATATATATTTTAAAGTTTTTTATAATAATAATAATATATGAACACTTTTTAGTAATGTTTTTGTAATTAATAATCCAAATATAATAATATTATAGAAACGATAATATGCAAATAAATATTGACAGGTTTTTTAATCATACTATAAATACATAGTTTAAAGTTTTTTTATAATAATAATTATATATGAATGAACACTTTTTAGTAATGTTTTTGTAATTAATAATACAAATATAATAATATTATAGAAACGATAATATGCAAATAAATATTGACAGGTTTTTTTGATCATAATATAAATACATAGTTTAAAGTTTTTTTATAATGATAATTATATATGAATGAACACTTTTTAGTAATGTTTTTGTAATTAATAATACAAATATAATAATATTATAGAAACGATAATATGCAAATAAATATTGACAGGTTTTTTTGATCATAATATAAATACATAGTTTAAAGTTTTTTTATAATTATAATTATATATGAATGAACACTTTTTAATAATGTTTTTGTTATGAATAATACATATATAATAATATTATAGGAAGGATAATATACAAATAAATATATATAAATGTTTTTGATCATAATATAAATACATATTTTATAATAATTTTATAATAATAATAATATATGAATGAACACTTTTTAATAATGTTTTTGTTATTAATAATACATATATAATAATATTATAGGAAGGATAATATACAAATAAATATATAAAAATGTTTTTGATCATAATATAAATACATATTTTATAATATTTTTATAATAATAATTATATATGAATGAACACTTTTTAATAATGTTTTTGTTATTAATAATACATATATAATAATATTATAGGAAGGATAATATGCAAATAAATATTCACAGGTTTTTTTATCATAATATAAATACATATTTTAAAGTTTTTTATAATAATAATAATATATGAATGAACACTTTTTAGTAATGTTTTTGTAATTAATAATACAAATATAATAATATTATAGAAACGATAATATGCAAATAAATATTGACAGGTTTTTTTGATCATAATATAAATACATAGTTTAAAGTTTTTTTATAATAATAATTATATATGAATGAACACTTTTTAGTAATGTTTTTGTAATTAATAATACAAATATAATAATATTATAGAAACGATAATATGCAAATAAATATTGACAGGTTTTTTTGATCATAATATAAATACATAGTTTAAAGTTTTTTTATAATTATAATTATATATGAATGAACACTTTTTAATAATGTTTTTGATATGAATAATACATATATAATAATATTATATGAAGGATTATATACAAATAAATATATATAAATGTTTTTGATTATAATATAAATACATATTTTATAATATTTTTATAATAATAATTATATATGAATGAACACTTTTTAATAATGTTTTTGTTATTAATAATACATATATAAAAATATTATAGGAAGGATAATATACAAATAAATATATATAAATGTTTTTGATCATAATATAAATACATATTTTATAATATTTTTATAATTATAATTATATATGATGAACACTTTTTAATAATGATTTTAATAATAATAATACATATATATTAATATTATAGTAAGGATAATATGCAATTAAATATTGACAGGTTTTTTTTATCATATTATAAATACATATTTTAAAATTTTTATATAAAAATAATTATATATGAATGAACAATTTTTAATGATGTTTTTGTAATTAATAATACATATATAATAATATTATAGGAAGGATAATATGCAAATAAATATTCACAGGTTTTTTTTATCATAATATAAATACATATTTTAAAGTTTTTTATAATAATAATAATATATGAACACTTTTTAGTAATGTTTTTGTAATTAATAATCCAAATATAATAATATTATAGAAACGATAATATGCAAATAAATATTGACAGGTTTTTTTAATCATAATATAAATACATAGTTTAAAGTTTTTTTATAATAATAATTATATATGAATGAACACTTTTTAGTAATGTTTTTGTAATTAATAATACAAATATAATAATATTATAGAAACGATAATATGCAAATAAATATTGACAGGTTTTTTTGATCATAATATAAATACATAGTTTAAAGTTTTTTTATAATAATAATTATATATGAATGAACACTTTTTAGTAATGTTTTTGTAATTAATAATACAAATATAATAATATTATAGAAACGATAATATGCAAATAAATATTGACAGGTTTTTTTGATCATAATATAAATACATAGTTTAAAGTTTTTTTATAATTATAATTATATATGAATGAACACTTTTTAATAATGTTTTTGTTATGAATAATACATATATAATAATATTATAGGAAGGATAATATACAAATAAATATATATAAATGTTTTTGATCATAATATAAATACATATTTTATAATAATTTTATAATAATAATAATATATGAATGAACACTTTTTAATAATGTTTTTGTTATTAATAATACATATATAATAATATTATAGGAAGGATAATATACAAATAAATATATAAAAATGTTTTTGATCATAATATAAATACATATTTTATAATATTTTTATAATAATAATTATATATGAATGAACACTTTTTAATAATGTTTTTGTTATTAATAATACATATATAATAATATTATAGGAAGGATAATATGCAAATAAATATTCACAGGTTTTTTTATCATAATATAAATACATATTTTAAAGTTTTTTATAATAATAATAATATATGAATGAACACTTTTTAGTAATGTTTTTGTAATTAATAATACAAATATAATAATATTATAGAAACGATAATATGCAAATAAATATTGACAGGTTTTTTTGATCATAATATAAATACATAGTTTAAAGTTTTTTTATAATTATAATTATATATGAATGAACACTTTTTAATAATGTTTTTGATATGAATAATACATATATAATAATATTATATGAAGGATTATATACAAATAAATATATATAAATGTTTTTGATTATAATATAAATACATATTTTATAATATTTTTATAATAATAATTATATATGAATGAACACTTTTTAATAATGTTTTTGTTATTAATAATACATATATAAAAATATTATAGGAAGGATAATATACAAATAAATATATATAAATGTTTTTGATCATAATATAAATAAATATTTTATAATATTTTTATAATTATAATTATATATGATGAACACTTTTTAATAATGATTTTAATAATAATAATACATATATATTAATATTATAGTAAGGATAATATGCAATTAAATATTGGCAGGTTTTTTTTATCATATTATAAATACATATTTTAAAATTTTTATATAAAAATAATTATATATGAATGAACAATTTTTAATGATGTTTTTGTAATTAATAATACATATATAATAATATTATAGGAAGGATAATATGCAAATAAATATTCACAGGTTTTTTTTTATCATAATATAAATACATATTTTAAAGTTTTTTATAATAATAATTATATATGAATGAACACTTTTTAGTAATGTTTTTGTAATTAATAATACAAATATAATAATATTATAGAAACGATAATATGAAAATAAATATTGACAGGTTTTTTTGATCATAATATAAATACATAGTTTAAAGTTTTTTTATAATTATAATTATATATGAATGAACACTTTTTAATAATGTTTTTGTTATGAATAATACATATATAATAATATTATAGGAAGGATAATATACAAATAAATATATAAAAATGTTTTTGATCATAATATAAATACATATTTTATAATATTTTTATAATTATAATTATATATGAATGAACACTTTTTAATAATGTTTTTAATAATAATAATACATATATATTAATATTATAGTAAGGATAATATGCAATTAAATATTGACAGGTTTTTTTTTATCATAATATAAATACATATTTTATAACTTTTATATAAAAATAATTATATATGAATGAACACTTTTTAATGATGTTTTTGTTATTAATAATACATATATAATAATATTATAGGAAGGATAATATACAAATAAATATATATAAATGTTTTTGATCATAATATAAATACATATTTTATAATATTTTTATAATAATAATTATATATGAATGTATTTATATTATGATCAAAAACATTTATATATATTTATTTGTATATTATCCTTCCTATAATATTATTATATATGTATTATTAATAACAAAAACATCATTAAAAAGTGTTCATTCATATATAATTATTTTTATATAAAAATTTTAAAATATGTATTTATATTATGATAAAAAAACCTGTCAATATTTAATTGCATATTATCCTTACTATAATATTAATATATATGTATTATTATTATTTAAAACATTATTAAAAAGTGTTCATTCATATATAATTATAATTATAAAAATATTATAAAATATGTATTTATATTATGATCAAAAACATTTATATATATTTATTTGTATATTATCCTTCCTATAATATTATTATATATGTATTATTAATAACAAAAACATTATTAAAAAGTGTTCATTCATATATAATTATAATTATAAACAAACTTTAAACTATGTATTTATATTATGATCAAAAAAACCTGTCAATATTTATTTGCATATTATCGTTTCTATAATATTATTATATTTGTATTATTAATTACAAAAACATTACTAAAAAGTGTTCATTCATATATAATTATTATTATTAAAATATTATAAAATATGTATTTATATTATGATCAAAAACATTTATATATATTTATTTGTATATTATCCTTCCTATAATATTATTATATATGTATTATTAATAACAAAAACATTATTCAAAAGTGTTCATTCATATATAATTATTATTATAAAAATATTATAAAATATGTATTTATATAATGATCAAAAACATTTATATATATTTATTTGTATATTATCCTTCCTATAATATTATTATATATGTATTATTAATAACAAAAACATCATTAAAAAGTGTTCATTCATATATAATTATTTTTATATAAAAATTATAAAATATGTATTTATATTATGATAAAAAAAAACCTGTCAATATTTAATTGCATATTATCCTTACTATAATATTAATATATATGTATTATTATTATTAAAAACATTATTAATAAGTGTTCATTCATATATAATTATAATTATAAAAATATTATAAAATATGTATTTATATTATGATCAAAAACATTTTTATATATTTATTTGTATATTATCCTTCCTATAATATTATTATATATGTATTATTCATAACAAAAACATTATTAAAAAGTGTTCATTCATATATAATTATAATTATAAAAAAACTTTAAACTATGTATTTATATTATGATCAAAAAAACCTGTCAATATTTATTTTCATATTATCGTTTCTATAATATTATTATATTTGTATTATTAATTACAAAAACATTACTAAAAAGTGTTCATTCATATATAATTATTATTATAAAAAACTTTAAAATATGTATTTATATTATGATAAAAAAAACCTGTGAATATTTATTTGCATATTATCCTTCCTATAATATTATTATATATGTATTATTAATTACAAAAACATCATTAAAAATTGTTCATTCATATATAATAATTTTTATAAAAAAATTTTAAAATATGTATTTATAATATGATAAAAAAACCTGTCAATATTTAATTGCATATTATCCTTACTATAATATTAATATATATGTATTATTATTATTAAAATCATTATTAAAAAGTGTTCATCATATATAATTATAATTATAAAAATATTATAAAATATGTATTTATATTATGATCAAAAACATTTTTATATATTTATTTGTATATTATCCTTCCTATAATATTATTATATATGTATTATTAATAACAAAAACATTATTAAAAAGTGTTCATTCATATATTATTATTATTATAAAATTATTATAAAATATGTATTTATATTATGATCAAAAACATTTATATATATTTATTTGTATATTATCCTTCCTATAATATTATTATATATGTATTATTCATAACAAAAACATTATTAAAAAGTGTTCATTCATATATAATTATAATTATAAAAAAACTTTAAACTATGTATTTATATTATGATCAAAAAAACCTGTCAATATTTATTTGCATATTATCGTTTCTATAATATTATTATATTTGTATTATTAATTACAAAAACATTACTAAAAAGTGTTCATTCATATATAATTATTATTATAAAAAAACTTTAAACTATGTATTTATATTATGATCAAAAAAACCTGTCAATATTTATTTGCATATTATCGTTTCTATAATATTATTATATTTGTATTATTAATTACAAAAACATTACTAAAAAGTGTTCATTCATATATAATTATTATTATAAAAAAACTTTAAACTATGTATTTATATTATGATTAAAAAACCCTGTCAATATTTATTTGCATATTATCGTTTCTATAATATTATTATATTTGGATTATTAATTACAAAAACATTACTAAAAAGTGTTCATATATTATTATTATTATAAAAAACTTTAAAATATGTATTTATATTATGATAAAAAAACCTGTGAATATTTATTTGCATATTATCCTTCCTATAATATTGTTATATATGTATTATTAATAACAAAAACATTATTAAAAAGTGTTCATTCATATATAATTATTATTATAAAAATATTATAAAATATGTATTTATATTATGATCAAAAACATTTATATATATTTATTTGTATATTATCCTTCCCATAATATTATTATATATGTATTATTAATAACAAAAACATTATTCAAAAGTGTTCATTCATATATAATTATTATTATAAAAATATTATAAAATATGTATTTATATTATGATCAAAAACATTTATATATATTTATTTGTATATTATCCTTCCTATAATATTATTATATATGTATTATTAATAACAAAAACATCATTAAAAAGTGTTCATTCATATATAATTATTTTTATATAAAAATTATAAAATATGTATTTATATTATGATAAAAAAAACCGGTCAATATTTAATTGCATATTATCCTTACTATATTATTAATATATATGTATAATTATATATGAATAAACACTTTTTAATAATGTTTTTGTTATGAATAATACATATATAATAATATTATAGGAAGGATAATATACAAATAAATATATATAAATGTTTTTGATCATAATATAAATACATATTTTATAATATTTTTATAATTATAATTATATATGAATGAACACTTTTTAATAATGTTTTTAATAATAATAATACATATATATTAATTTTATAGTAAAGATAATATGCAATTAAATATTGACAGGTTTTTTTTATCATAATATAAAAACATATTTTAAAATTTTTATATAAAAATAATTATATATGAATGAACACTTTTTAATGATGTTTTTGTAATTAATAATACATATATAATAATATTATAGGAAGGATAATATGCAAATAAATATTCACAGGTTTTTTTTATCATAATATAAATACATATTTTAAATTTTTTTTTTATAATAATTATATATGAATGAACACTTTTTAGTAATGTTTTTGTAATTAATAATACAAATATAATAATATTATAGAAACGATAATATGAAAATAAATATTGACAGGTTTTTTTGATCATAATATAAATACATAGTTTAAAGTTTTTTTATAATTATATTTATATATGAATGAACACTTTTTAATAATGTTTTTGTTATGAATAATACATATATAATAATATTATAGGAAGGATAATATACAAATAAATATATATAAATGTTTTTGATCATAATATAAATACATATTTTATAATATTTTTATAATTATAATTATATATGAATGAACACTTTTTAATAATGTTTTTAATAATAATAATACATATATATTAATATTATAGTAAGGATAATATGCAATTAAATATTGACAGGTTTTTTTTTATCATAATATAAATACATATTTTAAAATTTTTATATAAAAATAATTATATATGAATGAACACTTTTTAATGATGTTTTTGTTATTAATAATACATATATAATAATATTATAGGAAGGATAATATACAAATAAATATATATAAATGTTTTTGATCATAATATAAATACATATTTTTAATATTTTTATAATAATTATTTTATATGAATGAATACTTTTGAATAATGTTTTTGTTATTAATAATACATATATAATAATATTATAGGAAGGATAATATACAAATAAATATATATAAATGTTTTTGATCATAATATAAATACATATTTTATAATATTTTTATAATAATAATTATATATGAATGAACACTTTTTAATGATGTTTTTGTAATTAATAATACATATATAATAATATTATAGGAAGGATAATATGCAAATAAATATTCACAGTTTTTTTTTATCATAATATAAATACATATTTTATAATATTTTTATAATAATAATTATATATGAATGAACACTTTTTAGTAATGTTTTTTAATTAATAATACAAATATAATAATATTATAGAAACGATAATATGAAAATAAATATTGACAGGTTTTTTTGATCATAATATAAATACATAGTTTAAAGTTTTTTTATAATTATAATTATATATGAATGAACACTTTTTAATAATGTTTTTGTTATGGATAATACATATATAATAATATTATAGGAAGGATAATATACAAATAAATATATATAAATGTTTTTGATCATAATATAAAAACATATTTTATAATATTTTTATAATTATAATTATATATGAATGAACACTTTTTAATAATGTTTTTAATAATAATAATACATATATATTAATATTATAGTAAGGATAATATGCAATTAAATATTGACAGGTTTTTTTTATCATAATATAAATACATATTTTAAAATTTTTATATAAAAATAATTATATATGAATGAACACTTTTTAATGATGTTTTTGTAATTAATAATACATATATAATAATATTATAGGAAGGATAATATGCAAATAAATATTCACAGGTTTTTTTTATCATAATATAAATACATATTTTAAATTTTTTTTAATAATAATTATATATGAATGAACACTTTTTAGTAATGTTTTTGTAATTAATAATACAAATATAATAATATTATAGAAACGATAATATGAAAATAAATATTGACAGGTTTTTTTGATCATAATATAAATACATAGTTTAAAGTTTTTTTATAATTATATTTATATATGAATGAACACTTTTTAATAATGTTTTTGTTATGAATAATACATATATAATAATATTATAGAAAGGATAATATACAAATAAATATATAAAAATGTTTTTGATCATAATATAAATACATATTTTATAATATTTTTATAATTATAATTATATATGAATGAACACTTTTTAATAATGTTTTTAATAATAATAATACATATATATTAATATTATAGTAAGGATAATAAGCAATTAAATATTGACAGGTTTTTTTTATAATAATATAAATACATATTTTATAATTTTTATATAAAAATAATTATATATGAATGAACACTTTTTAATGATGTTTTTGTTATTAATAATACATATATAATAATATTATAGGAAGGATAATATACAAATAAATATATATAAATGTTTTTGATCATAATATAAATACATATTTTATAATATTTTTATAATAATAATTATATATGAATGAACACTTTTGAATAATGTTTTTGTTATTAATAATATATATATAATAATATTATAGGAAGGATAATATACAAATAAATATATATAAATGTTTTTGATCATAATATAAATACATATTTTATAACATTTTTATAATAATAATTATATATGAATGAACACTTTTTAATAATGTTTTTGTTATTAATAATACATATATAATAATATTATAGGAAGAATAATATGCAAATAAATATTCACAGGTTTTTTTATCATAATATAAATACATATTTTAAAGTTTTTTATAATAATAATATATGAATGAACACTTTTTAGTAATGTTTTTGTAATTAATAATCCAAATATAATAATATTATAGAAACGATAATATGGAAATAAATATTGAAAGGTTTTTTTGATCATAATATAAATACATAGTTTAAAGTTTTTTTATAATAATAATTATATATGAATGAACACTTTTTGGTAATGTTTTTGTAATTAATAATACAAATATAATAATATTATAGAAACGATAATATGCAAATAAATATTGGCAGGTTTTTTTGATCATAATATAAATACATAGTTTAAAGTTTTTTTATAATTATAATTATATATGAATGAACACTTTTTAATAATGTTTTTGTTATGAATAATACATATATAATAATATTATAGGAAGGATAATATACAAATAAATATATATAAATGTTTTTGATCATAATATAAACACATATTTTATAATATTTTTATAATAATAATTATATATGAATGAACACTTTTTAATAATGTTTTTGTTATGAATAATACATATATAATAATATTATAGGAAGGATAATATACAAATAAATATATATAAATGTTTTTGATCATAATATAAATACATATTTTATAATATTTTTATAATAATAATTATATATGAATGAACACTTTTTAATAATGTTTTTGTTATTAATAATACATATATAATAATATTATAGGAAGGATAATATACAAATAAATATATATAAATGTTTTTGATCATAATATAAATACATATTTTATAATATTTTTATAATTATAATTATATATGAATGAACACTTTTTAATGATGTTTTTGTTATTAATAATACATATATAATAATATTATAGGAAGGATAATATACAAATAAATATATATAAATGTTTTTGATCATAATATAAATACATATTTTATAATATTTTTATAATAATAATTATATATGAATGAACACTTTTTAATAATGTTTTTGTTATTAATAATACATATATAATAATATTATAGGAAGGATAATATACAAATAAATATATATAAATGTTTTTGATCATAATATAAATACATATTTTATAATATTTTTTATAATTATAATTATATATGAATGAACACTTTTTAATAATGTTTTTAATAATAATAATACATATATATTAATATTATAGGAAGGATAATATGCAATTAAATATTGACAGGTTTTTTTTATCATAATATAAATACATAGTTTAAAGTTTTTTTATAATTATAATTATATATGAATGAACACTTTTTAATAATGTTTTCGTTATGAATAATACATATATAATTATATTATAGGAAGGATAATATACAAATAAATATATATAAATGTTTTTGATCATAATATAAATACATATTTTATAATATTTTATAATTATAATTATATATGAATGAACACTTTTTAATAATGTTTTTAATAATAATAATACATATATATTAATATTATAGTAAGGATAATATGCAATTAAATATTGACAGGTTTTTTTTTATCATAATATAAATACATATTTTAAAATTTTTATATAAAAATAATTATATATGAATGAACACTTTTTAATGATGTTTTTGTTATTAATAATACATATATAATAATATTATAGGAAGGATAATATACAAATAAATATATATATAAATGTTTTTGATCATAATATAAATACATATTTTATAATATTTTTATAATAATAATTATATATGAATGAACACTTTTGAATAATGTTTTTGTTATTAATAATACATATATAATAATATTATAGGAAGGATAATATACAAATAAATATATATAAATGTTTTTGATCATAATATAAATACATATTTTATAATATTTTTATAATTATAATTATATATGAATGAACACTTTTTAATAATGTTTTTAATAATAATAATACATATATATTAATATTATAGGAAGGATAATATGCAATTAAATATTGACAGGTTTTTTTTATCATAATATAAATACATATTTTAAAGTTTTTTATAATAATAATTATATATGAATGAACACTTTTTAGTAATGTTTTTGTAATTAATAATACAAATATAATAATATTATAGATACAATAATATGCAAATAAATATTGACAAGTTTTTTTGATCATAATATAAATACATAGTTTAAAGTTTTTTTATAATTATAATTATATATGAATGAACACTTTTTAATAATGTTTTTGTTATGAATAATACATATATAATAATATTATAGGAAGGATAATATACAAATAAATATATAAAAATGTTTTTGATCATAATATAAATACATATTTTTTAATATTTTTATAATTATAATTATATATGAATGAACACTTTTTAATAATGTTTTTAATAATAATAATACATATATATTAATATTATAGTAAGGTTAATATGCAATTAAATATTGACAGGTTTTTTTTATCATAATATAAATACATATTTTATAATTTTTATATAAAAATAATTATATATGAATGAACACTTTTTAATGATGTTTTTGTTATTAATAATACATATATAATAATATTATAGGAAGGATAATATACAAATAAATATATATAAATGTTTTTGATCATAATATAAATACATATTTTATAATATTTTTATAATAATAATTATATATGAATGAACACTTTTGAATAATGTTTTTGTTATTAATAATACATATATAATAATATTATAGGAAGGATAATATACAAATAAATATATATAAATGTTTTTGATCATAATATAAATACATATTTTATAATATTTTTATAATAATAATTATATATGAATGAACACTTTTTAATAATGTTTTTGTTATTAATAATACATATATAATAATATTATAGGAAGGATAATATGCAAATAAATATTCACAGGTTTTTTTATCATAATATAAATACATATTTTAAAGTTTTTTATAATAATAATTATATATGAATGAACACTTTTTAGTAATGTTTTTGTAATTAATAATACAAATATAATAATATTATAGAAACGATAATATGCAAATAAATATTGACAGGTTTTTTTGATCATAATATAAATACATAGTTTAAAGTTTTTTTATAATAATAATTATATATGAATGAACACTTTTTAGTAATGTTTTTGTAATTAATAATACAAATATAATAATATTATAGAAACGATAATATGCAAATAAATATTGACAGGTTTTTTGATCATAATATAAATACATAGTTTAAAGTTTTTTTATAATTATAATTATATATGAATGAACACTTTTTAATAATGTTTTTGTTATGAATAATACATATATAATAATATTATAGGAAGGATAATATACAAATAAATATATATAAATGTTTTTGATCATAATATAAATACATATTTTATAATATTTTTATAATAATAATAATATATGAATGAACACTTTTTAATAATGTTTTTGTTATGAATAATACATATATAATAATATTATAGGAAGGATAATATACAAATAAATATATATAAATGTTTTTGATCATAATATAAAAACATATTTTATAATATTTTTATAATAATAATTATATATGAATGAACACTTTTTAATAATGTTTTTGTTATTAATAATACATATATAATAATATTATAGGAAGGATAATATGCAAATAAATATTCACAGGTTTTTTTTATCATAATATAAATACATATTTTAAAGTTTTTTATAATAATAATTATATATGAATGAACACTTTTTAGTAATGTTTTTGTAATTAATAATACAAATATAATAATATTATAGAAACGATAATATGAAAATAAATATTGACAGGTTTTTTTGATCATAATATAAATACATATTTTATAATATTTTTATAATAATAATTATATATGAATGAACACTTTTTAATAATGTTTTTGTTATTAATAATACATATATAATAATATTATAGGAAGGATAATATGCAAATAAATATTCACAGGTTTTTTTATCATAATATAAATACATATTTTAAAGTTTTTAATAATAATAATAATATATGAATGAACACTTTTTAGTAATGTTTTTGTAATTAATAATACAAATATAATAATATTATAGAAACGATAATATGCAAATAAATATTGACAGGTTTTTTTGATCATAATATAAATACATAGTTTAAAGTTTTTTTATAATTATAATTATATATGAATGAACACTTTTTAATAATGTTTTTGTTATGAATAATACATATATAATAATATTATAGGAAGGATAATATACAAATAAATATATATAAATGTTTTTGATCATAATATAAATACATATTTTATAATATTTTTATAATAATAATTATATATGAATGAACACTTTTGAATAATGTTTTTGTTATTAATAATACATATATACTAATATTATAGGAAGGATAATATACAAATAAATATATATAAATGTTTTTGATCATAATATAAATACATATTTTATAATATTTTTATAATAATAATTATATATGAATGAACACTTTTTAATAATGTTTTTGTTATTAATAATACATATATAATAATATTATAGGAAGGATAATATACAAATAAATATATAAAAATGTTTTTGATCATAATATAAATACATATTTTTTAATATTTTTATAATTATAATTATATATGAATGAACACTTTTTAATAATGTTTTTAATAATAATAATACATATATATTAATATTATAGTAAGGTTAATATGCAATTAAATATTGACAGGTTTTTTTTAGCATAATATAAATACATATTTTATAATTTTTATATAAAAATAATTATATATGAATGAACACTTTTTAATGATGTTTTTGTTATTAATAATACATATATAATAATATTATAGGAAGGATAATATACAAATAAATATATATATATATGTTTTTGATCATAATATAAATACATATTTTATAATATTTTTATAATAATAATTATATATGAATGAACACTTTTGAATAATGTTTTTGTTATTAATAATACATATATAATAATATTATAGGAAGGATAATATACAAATAAATATATATAAATGTTTTTGATCATAATATAAATACATATTTTATAATATTTTTATAATAATAATTATATATGAATGAACACTTTTTAATAATGTTTTTGTTATTAATAATACATATATAATAATATTATAGGAAGGATAATATGCAAATAAATATTCACAGGTTTTTTTATCATAATATAAATACATATTTTAAAGTTTTTTATAATAATAATAATATATGAATGAACACTTTTTAGTAATGTTTTTGTAATTAATAATACAAATATAATAATATTATAGAAACGATAATATGCAAATAAATATTGACAGGTTTTTTTGATCATAATATAAATACATAGTTTAAAGTTTTTTTATAATTATAATTATATATGAATGAACACTTTTTAATAATGTTTTTGTTATGAATAATACATATATAATAATATTATAGGAAGGATAATATACAAATAAATATATATAAATGTTTTTGATCATAATATAAATACATATTTTATAATATTTTTATAATAATAATTATATATGAATGAACACTTTTGAATAATGTTTTTGTTATTAATAATACATATATACTAATATTATAGGAAGGATAATATACAAATAAATATATATAAATGTTTTTGATCATAATATAAATACATATTTTATAATATTTTTATAATAATAATTATATATGAATGAACACTTTTTAATAATGTTTTTGTTATTAATAATACATATATAATAATATTATAGGAAGGATAATATGCAAATAAATATTCACAGGTTTTTTTATCATAATATAAATACATATTTTAAAGTTTTTTATAATAATAATAATATATGAATGAACACTTTTTAGTAATGTTTTTGTAATTAATAATACAAATATAATAATATTATAGAAACGATAATATGCAAATAAATATTGACAGGTTTTTTTGATCATAATATAAATACATAGTTTAAAGTTTTTTTATAATTATAATTATATATGAATGATCACTTTTTAATAATGTTTTTGTTATCAATAATACATATATAATAATATTATAGGAAGGATAATATACAAATAAATATATATAAATGTTTTTGATCATAATATAAATACATATTTTATAATATTTTTATAATAATAATAATATATGAATGAACACTTTTTAATAATGTTTTTGTTATGAATAATACATATATAATAATATTATAGGAAGGATAATATACAAATAAATATATATAAATGTTTTTGATCATAATATAAATACATATTTTATAATATTTTTATAATAATAATTATATATGAATGAACACTTTTTAATAATGTTTTTGTTATTAATAATACATATATCATAATATTATAGGAAGGATAATATGCAAATAAATATTCACAGTTTTTTTTTATCATAATATAAATACATATTTAAAAGTTTTTTATAATAATAATTATATATGAATGAACACTTTTTAGTAATGTTTTTGTAATTAATAATACAAATATAATAATATTATAGAAACGATAATATGAAAATAAATATTGACAGGTTTTTTTTATCATAATATAAATACATAGTTTAAAGTTTTTTTATAATTATAATTATATATGAATGAACACTTTTTAAATAATGTTTTTGTTATGAATAATACATATATAATAATATTATAGGAAGGATAATATACAAATAAATATATAAAAATGTTTTTGATCATAATATAAATACATATTTTATAATATTTTTATAATTATAATTATATATGAATGAACACTTTTTAATAATGTTTTTAATAATAATAATACATATATATTAATATTATAGTAAGGATAATATGCAATTAAATATTGACAGGTTTTTTTTTTATCATAATATAAATACATATTTTATAATTTTTATATAAAACTAATTATATATGAATGAACACTTTTTAATGATGTTTTTGTTATTAATAATACATATATAATAATATTATAGGAAGGATAATATACAAATAAATATATATAAATGTTTTTGATCATAATATAAATACATATTTTATAATATTTTTATAATAATAATTATATATGAATGAACACTTTTGAATAATGTTTTTGTTATTAATAATACATATATAATAATATTATAGGAAGGATAATATACAAATAAATATATATAAATGTTTTTGATCATAATATAAATACATATTTTATAATATTTTTATAATAATAATTATATATGAATGAACACCTTTTAATAATGTTTTTGTTATTAATAATACATATATAATAATATTATAGGAAGGATAATATGCAAATAAATATTCACAGGTTTTTTTATCATAATATAAATACATATTTTAAAGTTTTTTATAATAATAATAATATATGAATGAACACTTTTTAGTAATGTTTTTGTAATTAATAATCCAAATATAATAATATTATAGAAACGATAATATGCAAATAAATATTGACAGGTTTTTTTGATCATAATATAAATACATAGTTTAAAGTTTTTTTATAATAATAATTATATATGAATGAACACTTTTTAGTAATGTTTTTGTAATTAATAATACAAATATAATAATATTATAGAAACGATAATATGCAAATAAATATTGACAGGTTTTTTTGGAAGGATAATATACAAATAAATATATATAAATGTTTTTGATCATAATATAAATACATATTTTATAATAATTTTATAATAATAATAATATATAAATGAACACTTTTTAATAATGTTTTTGTTATTAATAATACATATATAATAATATTATAGAAACGATAATATGCAAATAAATATTGACAGGTTTTTTTGATCATAATATAAATACATAGTTTAAAGTTTTTTTATAATAATAATTATATATGAATGAACACTTTTTAGTAATGTTTTTGTAATTAATAATACAAATATAATAATATTATAGAAACGATAATATGCAAATAAATATTGACAGGTTTTTTTGGAAGGATAATATACAAATAAATATATATAAATGTTTTTGATCATAATATAAATACATATTTTATAATAATTTTATAATAATAATAATATATGAATGAACACTTTTTAATAATGTTTTTGTTAATAATAATACATATATAATAATATTATAGGAAGGATAATATACAAATAAATATATAAAAATGTTTTTGATCATAATATAAATACATATTTTAAAGTTTTTTATAATAATAATAATATATGAATGAACACTTTTTAGTAATGTTTTTGTAATTAATAATACAAATATAATAATATTATAGAAACGATAATATGCAAATAAATATTGACAGGTTTTTTTGATCATAATATAAATACATAGTTTAAAGTTTTTTTTATAATTATAATTATATATGAATGAACACTTTTTAATAATGTTTTTGTTATGAATAATACATATATAATAATATTATAGGAAGGATAATATACAAAAAAATATATATAAATGTTTTTGATCATAATATAAATACATATTTTATAATATTTTTATAATAATAATTATATATGAATGAACACTTTTTAATAATGTTTTTGTTATGAATAATACATATATAATTATATTATAGGAAGGATAATATACAAATAAATATATATAAATGTTTTTGATCATAATATAAATACATATTTTATAATATTTTTATAATAATAATTATATATGAATGAACACTTTTTAATAATGTTTTTGTTATTAATAATACATATATAATAATATTATAGGAAGGATAATATACAAATAAATATATATAAATGTTTTTGATCATAATATAAATACATATTTTATAATATTTTTATAATAATAATTATATATGAATGAACACTTTTTAGTAATGTTTTTGTAATTAATAATACAAATATAATAATATTATAGAAACGATAATATGAAAATAAATATTGACAGGTTTTTTTGATCATAATATAAATACAAAGTTTAAAGTTTTTTTATAATTATAATTATATATGAATGAACACTTTTTAATAATGTTTTTGTTATGAATAATACATATATAATAATATTATAGGAAGGATAATATACAAATAAATATATAAAAATGTTTTTGATCATAATATAATTACATATTTTAAAATATGTTTTTAATAATAATAATACATATATATTAATATTATAGTAAGGATAATATGCAATTAAATTATTATTAATTACAAAAACATTACTAAAAAGTGTTCATTCATATATAATTATTATTATAAAAAAACTTTAAACTATGTATTTATATTATGATAAAAAAAAACCTGTCAATATTTATTTGCATATTATCGTTTCTATAATATTATTATATTTGTATTATTAATTACAAAAACATTACTAAAAGTGTTCATTCATATATTATTATTATTATAAAAAACTTTAAAATATGTATTTATATTATGATAAAAAAACCTGTGAATATTTATTTGCATATTATCCTTCCTATAATATTATTATATATGTATTATTAATAATAAAAACATTATTAAAAAGTGTTCATTCATATATAATTATTATTATAAAAAATGTATTTATATTATGATCAAAAACATTTTTATATATTTATTTGTATATTATCCTTCCTATAATATTATTATATATGTATTATTAATAACAAAAACATTATTAAAAAGTGTTCATTCATATATTATTATTATTATAAAATTATTATAAAATATGTATTTATATTATGATCAAAAACATTTATATATATTTATTTGTATATTATCCTTCCTATAATATTATTATATATGTATTATTCATAACAAAAACATTATCAAAAAGTGTTCATTCATATATAATTATAATTATAAAAAAAACTTTAAACTATGTATTTATATTATGATCAAAAAAACCTGTCAATATTTATTTGCATATTATCGTTTCTATAATATTATTATATTTGTATTATTAATTACAAAAACATTACTAAAAAGTGTTCATTCATATATAATTATTATTATAAAAAAACTTTAAACTATGTATTTATATTATGATCAAAAAAACCTGTCAATATTTATTTGCATATTATCGTTTCTATAATATTATTATATATGTATTATTAATAACAAAAACATTATTAAAAAGTGTTCATTCATATATTATTATTATTATAAAATTATTATAAAATATGTATTTATATTATGATCAAAAACATTTATATATATTTATTTGTATATTATCCTTCCTATAATATTATTATATATGTATTATTCATAACAAAAACATTATTAAAAAGTGTTCATTCATATATAATTATAATTATAAAAAAACTTTAAACTATGAATTTATATTATGATCAAAAAAACCTGTCAATATTTATTTGCATATTATCGTTTCTATAATATTATTATATTTGGATTATTAATTACAAAAACATTACTAAAAAGTGTTCATTCATATATTATTATTATTATAAAAAACTTTAAAATATGTATTTATATTATGATAAAAAAACCTGTGAATATTTATTTGCATATTATCCTTCCTATAATATTATTATATATGTATTATTAATAACAAAAACATTATTAAAAGGTGTTCATTCATATATAATTATTATTATAAAAATATTATAAAATATGTATTTATATTATGATCAAAAACATTTATATATATTTATTTGTATATTATCCTTCCTATAATATTATTATATATGTATTATTAATAACAAAAACATTATTCAAAAGTGTTCATTCATATATAATTATTATTATAAAAATATTATAAAATATGTATTTATATTATGATCAAAAACATTTATATATATTATTTTGTATATTATCCTTCCTTGTAATATTATTATATATGTATTATTAATAACAAAAACATCATTAAAAAGTGTTCATTCATATATAATTATTTTTATATAAAAATTATAAAATATGTATTTATATTATGATAAAAAAAAACCTGTCAATATTTAATTGCATATTATCCTTACTATAATATTAATATATATGTATTATTATTATTTAAAACATTATTAAAAAGTGTTCATTCATATATAATTATAATTATAAAAATATTATAAAATATGTATTTATATTATGATCAAAAACATTTTTATATATTTATTTGTATATTATCCTTCCTATAATATTATTATATATGTATTATTCATAACAAAAACATTATTAAAAAGTGTTCATTCATATATAATTATAATTATAAAAAATCTTTAAACTATGTATTTATATTATGATCAAAAAAACCTGTCAATATTTATTTTCATATTATCGTTTCTATAATATTATTATATTTGTATTATTAATTACAAAAATATTACTAAAATGTGTTCATTCATATATAATTATTATTATAAAAAACTTTTAAATATGTATTTATATTATGATCAAAAACATTTATATATATATTTATTTGTATATTATCCTTCCCATAATATTATTATATATGTATTATTAATAACAAAAACATTATTAAAAAGTGTTCATTCATATATTATTATTATTATAAAAAAAACTTTAAACTATGTAGTTATATTATGATCAAAAAAACCTGTCAATATTTATTTGCATATTATCGTTTCTATAATATTATTATATTTGTATTATTAATTACAAAAACATTACTAAAAAGTGTTCATTCATATATAATTATAATTATAAAAAATCTTTAAACTATGTATTTATATTATGATCAAAAAAACCTGTCAATATTTATTTTCATATTATCGTTTCTATAATATTATTATATTTGTATTATTAATTACAAAAACATTACTAAAAAGTGTTCATTCATATATAATTATTATTATAAAAAACTTTTAAATATGTATTTATATTATGATCAAAAACATTTATATATATTTATTTGTATATTATCCTTCCTATAATATTATTATATATGTATTATTCATAACAAAAACATTATTAAAAAGTGTTCATTCATATATAATTATAATTATAAAAAAAACTTCAAACTATGTATTTATATTATGATCAAAAAAACCTGTCAATATTTATTTGCATATTATCGTTTCTATAATATTATTATATTTGTATTATTAATTACAAAAACATTACTAAAAAGTGTTCATTCATATATAATTATTATTATAAAAAAACTTTAAACTATGTATTTATATTATGATCAAAAAAACCTGTCAATATTTATTTGCATATTATCGTTTCTATAATATTATGATATATGTATAATTAATAACAAAAACATTATTAAAAAGTGTTCATTCATATATTATTATTATTATAAAATTATTATAAAATATGTATTTATATTATGATCAAAAACATTTATATATATTTATTTGTATATTATCCTTCCTATAATATTATTATATATGTATTATTCATAACAAAAACATTATTAAAAAGTGTTCATTCATATATAATTATAATTATAAAAAAAACTTTAAACTATGTATTTATATTATGATCAAAAAAACCTGTCAATATTTATTTGCATATTATCGTTTCTATAATATTATTATATATGTATTATTAATAACAAAAACATTATTAAAAAGTGTTCATTCATATATTATTATTATTATAAAATTATTATAAAATATGTATTTATATTATGATCAAAAACATTTATATATATTTATTTGTATATTATCCTTCCTATAATATTATTATATATGTATTATTCATAACAAAAACATTATTAAAAAGTGTTCATTAATATATAATTATAATTATAAAAAAACTTTAAACTATGTATTTATATTATGATCAAAAAAACCTGTCAATATTTATTTGCATATTATCGTTTCTATAATATTATTATATTTGGATTATTAATTACAAAAATATTACTAAAAAGTGTTCATTCATATATTATTATTATTATAAAAAACTTTTAAATATGTATTTATATTATGATAAAAAAACCTGTGAATATTTATTTGCATATTATCCTTCCTATAATATTATTATATATGTATTATTAATAACAAAAACATTATTAAAAGGTGTTCATTCATATATAATTATTATTATAAAAATATTATAAAATATGTATTTATATTATGATCAAAAACATTTATATATATTTATTTGTATATTATCCTTCCTATAATATTATTATATATGTATTATTAATAACAAAAACATTATTCAAAAGTGTTCATTCATATATAATTATTATTATAAAAATATTACAAAATATGTATTTATATTATGATCAAAAACATTTATATATATTTATTTGTATATTATCCTTCCTATAATATTATTATATATGTATTATTAATAACAAAAACATCATTAAAAAGTGTTCATTCATATATAATTATTTTTATATAAAAATTATAAAATATGTATTTATATTATGATAAAAAAAAACCTGTCAATATTTAATTGCATATTATCCTTACTATAATATTAATATATATGTATTATTATTATTAAAAACATTATTAAAAAGTGTTCATTCATATATAATTATAATTATAAAAATATTATAAAATATGTATTTATATTATGATCAAAAACATTTTTATATATTTATTTGTATATTATCCTTCCTATAATATTATTATATATGTATTATTCATAACAAAAACATTATTAAAAAGTGTTCATTCATATATAATTATAATTATAAAAAAACTTTAAACTATGTATTTATATTATGATCAAAAAAACCTGTCAATATTTATTTGCATATTATTGTTTCTTTAATATTATTATATTTGTATTATTAATTACAAAAACATTACTAAAAAGTGTTCATTCATATATAATTATTATTATAAAAAGATTTAAAATATGTATTTATATTATGATAAAAAAAACCTGTCAATATTTAATTGCATATTATCCTTCCTATAATATTAATATATATGTATTATTATTATTAAAAACATTATTAAAAAGTGTTCATTCATATATAATTATAATTATAAAAAATATTATAAAATATGTATTTATATTATGATCAAAAACATTTATATACATTTATTTGTATATTATCCTTCCTATAATATTATTATATATGTATTATTAATAACAAAAACATTATTAAAAAGTGTTCATTCATATATAATTATAATTATAAAAATATTATAAAATATGTATTTATATTATGATCAAAAACATTTATATATATTTATTTGTATATTATCTTTCCTATAATATTATTATATATGTATTATTAATAACAAAAACATTATTAAAAAGTGTTCATTCATATATAATTATTATTATAAAAATATTATAAAATATGTATTTATATTATGATCAAAAACATTTATATATATTTATTTGTATATTATCCTTCCTATAATATTATTATATATGTATTATTAATAACAAAAATATTATTAAAAAGTGTTCATTCATATATTATTATTATTATAAAAATATTATAAAATATGTATTTATATTATGATCAAAAACATTTATATATATTTATTTGTATATTATCCTTTCTATAATATTATAATATATGTATTATTCATAACAAAAACATTATTAAAAAGTGTTCATTCATATATAATTATAATTATAAAAAAACTTTAAACTATGTATTTATATTATGATCAAAAAACCTGTCAATATTTATTTGCATATTATCGTTTCTATAATATTATTATATTTGTATTATTAATTACAAAAACATTACTAAAAAGTGTTCATTCATATATAATTATTATTATAAAAAAACTTTAAACTATGTATTTATATTATGTTCAAAAAAACCTGTCAATATCTATTTGCATATTATCGTTTCTATAATATTATTATATTTGTATTATTAATTACAAAAACATTACTAAAAAGTGTTCATTCATATATAATTATTATTAAAAAAAAACTTTAAAATATGTATTTATATTATGATAAAAAAAACCTGTCAATATTTAATTGCATATTATCCTTACTATAATATTAATATATATGTATTATTATTTTTAAAAACATAATTAAAAAGTGTTCATTCATATATAATTATAATTATAAAAATATTATAAAATATGTATTTATATTATGATCAAAAACATTTTTATTTATTTATTTGTATATTATCCTTCCTATAATATTATTATATATGTATTATTCATAACAAAAACATTATTAAAAAGTGTTCATTCATATATAATTATAATTATAAAAAAACTTTAAACTATGTATTTATATTATGATCAAAAAAACCTGTCAATATTTATTTTCATATTTTCGTTTCTATAATATTATTATATTTGTATTATTAATTACAAAAACATTACTAAAAAGTGTTCATTCATATATAATTATTATTATAAAAAACTTTTAAATATGTATTTATATTATGATAAAAAAAAACTGTGAATATTTATTTGCATATTATCCTTCCTATAATATTATTATATATGTATTATTAATTACAAAAACATCATTAAAAAGTGTTCATTCATATATAATTATTATTATAAAAATATTATAAAATATGTATTTATATTATGATCAAAAACATTTATATATATTTATTTGTATATTATCCTTCCTATAATATTATTATATATGTATTATTAATAACAAAAACATCATTAAAAAGTGTTCATTCATATATAATTATTTTTATATAAAAATTATAAAATATGTATATATATTATGATAAAAAAAACCTGTCAATATTTAATTGCATATTATCCTTACTATAATATTAATATATATGTATTATTATTATTAAAAACATTATTAAAAAGTGTTCATTCATATATAATTATAATTATAAAAATATTATAAAATATGTATTTATATTATGATCAAAAACATTTATATATATTTATTTGTATATTATCCTTCCTATAATATTATTATATATGTATTATTAATAACAAAAACAGTATTAAAAAGTGTTCATTCATATATAATTATAATTATAAAAATATTATAAAATATGTATTTATATTATGATCAAAAACATTTATATATATTTATTTGTATATTATCCTTCCTATAATATTATTATATATGTATTAATAATAACAAAAACATTATTAAAAAGTGTTCATTCATATATAATTATTATTATAAAAATATTATAAAATATGTATTTATATTATGATCAAAAACATTTATATATATTTATTTGTATATTATCCTTCCTATAATATTATTATATATGTATTATTAATAACAAAAATATTATTAAAAAGTGTTCATTCATATATTATTATTATTATAAAAATATTATAAAATATGTATTTATATTATGATCAAAAACATTTATATATATTTATTTGTATATTATCCTTTCTATAATATTATAATATATGTATTATTCATAACAAAAACATTATTAAAAAGTGTTCATTCATATATAATTATAATTATAAAAAAACTTTAAACTATGTATTTATATTATGATCAAAAAACCTGTCAATATTTATTTGCATATTATCGTTTCTATAATATTATTATATTTGTATTATTAATTACAAAAACATTACTAAAAAGTGTTCATTCATATATAATTATTATTATAAAAAAACTTTAAACTATGTATTTATATTATGTTCAAAAAAACCTGTCAATATCTATTTGCATATTATCGTTTCTATAATATTATTATATTTGTATTATTAATTACAAAAACATTACTAAAAAGTGTTCATTCATATATAATTATTATTATAAAAAACTTTAAAATATGTATTTATATTATGATAAAAAAGCATTTTTATATATTTATTTGTATATTATCCTTCCTATAATATTATTATATATGTATTATTCATAACAAAAACATTATTAAAAAGTGTTCATTCATATATCATTATAATTATAAAAAAACTTTAAACTATGTATTTATATTATGATCAAAAAAACCTGTCAATATTTATTTTCATATTATCGTTTCTATAATATTATTATATTTGTATTATTAATTACAAAAACACTACTAAAAAGTGTTCATTCATATATAATTATTATTATAAAAAACTTTTAAATATGTATTTATATTATGATAAAAAAAAACTGTGAATATTTATTTGCATATTATCCTTCCTATAATATTATTATATATGTATTATTAATTACAAAATCATCATTAAAAAGTGTTCATTCATATATAATTATTATTATAAAAATATTATAAAATATGTATTTATATTATGATCAAAACATTTATATATATTTATTTGTATATTATCCTTCCTATAATATTATTATATATGTTTTATTAATAACAAAAACATCATTAAAAAGTGTTCATTCATATATAATTATTTTTATATAAAAATTATAAAATATGTATTTATATTATGATAAAAAAACCTGTCAATATTTAATTGCATATTATCCTTACTATAATATTAATATATATGTATTATTATTATTAAAAACATTATTAAAAAGTGTTCATTCATATATAATTATAATTATAAAAATATTATAAAATATGTATTTATATTATGATCAAAAACATTTTTATATATTTATTTGTATATTATCCTTCCTATAATATTATTATATATGTATTATTCATAACAAAAACATTATTAAAAAGTGTTCATTCATATATAATTATAATTATAAAAAAACTTTAAACTATGTATTTATATTATGATCAAAAAAACCTGTCAATATTTATTTTCATATTATCGTTTCTATAATATTATTATATTTGTATTATTAATTACAAAAACATGACTAAAAAGTGTTCATTCATATATAATTATTATTATAAAAAACTTTAAAATATGTATTTATATTATGATAAAAAAACCTGTGAATATTTATTTGCATATTATCCTTCCTATAATATTATTATATATGTATTATTAATAACAAAAACATTATTAAAAAGTGTTCATTCATATATAATTATTATTATAAAAATATTATAAAATATGTTTTTATATTATGATCAAAAACATTTATATATATTTATTTGTATATTATCCTTCCTATAATATTATTATATATGTATTATTCATAACAAAAACATTATTAAAAAGTGTTCATTCATATATTATTATAATTATAAAAATATTATAAAATATGTATTTATATTATGATCAAAAACATTTATATATATTTATTTGTATATTATCCTTCCTATAATATTATTATATATGTATTATTCATAACAAAAACATTATTAAAAAGTGTTCATTCATATATAATTATAATTATAAAAAAACTTTAAACTATGTATTTATATTATGATCAAAAAAACCTGTCAATATTTATTTGCATATTATCGTTTCTATAATATTATTATATTTGTATTATTAATTACAAAAACATTACTAAAAAGTGTTCATTCATATATATTTATTATTATAAAAAAACTTTAAACTATGTATTTATATTATGATCAAAAAAACCTGTCAATATTTATTTGCATATTATCGTTTCTATAATATTATTATATTTGTATTATTAATTACAAAAACATTACTAAAAAGTGTTCATTCATATATTATTATAATTATAAAAATATTATAAAATATGTATTTATATTATGATAAAAAAACCTGTGAATATTTATTTGCATATTATCCTTCCTATAATATTATTATATATGTATTATTAATAACAAAAACATTATTAAAAAGTGTTCATTCATATATAATTATTATTATAAAAATATTATAAAATATGTATTTATATTATGATCAAAAACATTTATATATATTTATTTGTATATTATCCTTCCTATAATATTATTATATATGTATTATTAATAACAAAAACATTATTCAAAAGTGTTCATTCATATATAATTATTATTATAAAAATATTATAAAATATGTATTTATATTATGATCAAAAACATTTATATATATTTATTTGTATATTATCCTTCCTATAATATTATTATATATGTATTATTAATAACAAAAACATCATTAAAAAGTGTTCATTCATATATAATTATTTTTATAAAAATATTATAAAATATGTATTTATATTGTGATCAAAAACATTTATATATATTTATTTGTATATTATCCTTCCTATAATATTATTATATATGTATTATTAATAACAAAAACATCATTAAAAAGTGTTCATTCATATATAATTATTTTTATATAAAAATTTTAAAATATGTATTTATATTATGATCAAAAAAACCTGTCAATATTTAATTGCATATTATCCTTACTATAATATTAATATATATGTATTATTATTATTAAAAACATTATTAAAAAGTGTTCATTCATGTATAATAATAATTATAAAAATATTATAAAATATGTATTTATATTATGATCAAAAACATTTATATATATTTATTTGTATATTATCCTTCCTATAATATTATTATATATGTATTATTAATAACAAAAACATTATTCAAAAGTGTTCATTCATATATAATTATTATTATAAAAATATTATAAAATATGTATTTATATTATGATCAAAAACATTTATATATATTTATTTGTATATTATCCTTCCTATAATATTATTATATATGTATTATTAATAACAAAAACATCATTAAAAAGTGTTCATTCATATATAATTATTTTTATATAAAAATTTTAAAATATGTATTTATATTATGATTAAAAAAAACCTGTCAATATTTAATTGCATATTATCCTTACTATAATATTAATATATATGTATTATTATTATTAAAAACATTATTAAAAAGTGTTCATTCATATATAATTATAATTATAAAAATATTATAAAATATGTATTTATATTATGATCAAAAACATTTATATATATTTATTTGTATATTATCCTTCCTATAATATTATTATATATGTATTATTCATAACAAAAACATTATTAAAAAGTGTTCATTCATATATAATTATAATTATAAAAAAACTTTAAACTATGTATTTATATTATGATCAAAAAAACCTGTCAATATTTATTTGCATATTATCGTTTCTATAATATTATTATATTTGTATTATTAATTACAAAAACATTACTAAAAAGTGTTCATTCATATATTATTATTATTATAAAAAACTTTAAAATATGTATTTATATTATGATAAAAAAACCTGTGAATATTTATTTGCATATTATCCTTCCTATAATATTATTATATATGTATTATTAATAACAAAAACATTATTAAAAAGTGTTCATTCATATATAATTATTATTATAAAAATATTATAAAATATGTATTTATATTATGATCAAAAACATTTATATATATTTATTTGTATATTATCCTTCCTAAAACATTATTATATATGTATTATTAATAACAAAAACATTATTCAAAAGTGTTCATTCATATATAATTATTATTATAAAAATATTATAAAATATGTATTTATATTATGATCAAAAACATTTATATATATTTATTTGTATATTATCCTTCCTATAATATTATTATATATGTATTATTCATAACAAAAACATCATTAAAAAGTGTTCATTCATATATAATTATTTTTATATAAAAATTTTAAAATATGTATTTATATTATGATAAAAAAAACCTTTCAATATTTAATTGCATATTATCCTTACTATAATATTAATATATATGTATTATTATTATTAAAAACATTATTAAAAATTGTTCATTCATATATAATTATAATTATAAAAATATTATAAAATATGTATTTATATTATGATAAAAAAAACCTGTCAATATTTAATTGCATATTATCCTTCCTATAATATTAATATATATGTATTATTATTATTAAAAACATTATTAAAAAGTGTTCATTCATATATAATTATTATTATAAAAATATTATAAAATATGTTTTTATATTATGATCAAAAACATTTATATATATTTATTTGTATATTATCCTTCCTATAATATTATTATATATGTATTATTCATAACAAAAACATTATTCAAAAGTGTTCATTCATATATTATTATAATTATAAAAATATTATAAAATATGTATTTATATTATGATCAAAAACATTTATATATATTTATTTGTATATTATCCTTCCTATAATATTATTATATATGTATTATTCATAACAAAAACATTATTAAAAAGTGTTCATTCATATATAATTATAATTATAAAAAAACTTTAAACTATGTATTTATATTTTGATCAAAAAAACCTGTCAATATTTATTTGCATATTATCGTTTCTATAATATTATTATATTTGTATTATTAATTACAAAAACATTACTAAAAAGTGTTCATTCATATATATTTATTATTATAAAAAAACTTTAAACTATGTATTTATATTATGATCAAAAAAACCTGTCAATATTTATTTGCATATTATCGTTTCTATAATATTATTATATTTGTATTATTAATTACAAAAACATTACTAAAAAGTGTTCATTCATATATTATTATTATTATAAAAAACTTTAAAATATGTATTTATATTATGATAAAAAAACCTGTGAATATTTATTTGCATATTATCCTTCCTATAATATTATTATATATGTATTATTAATAACAAAAACATTATTAAAAAGTGTTCATTCATATATAATTATTATTATAAAAATATTATAAAATATGTATTTATATTATGATCAAAAACATTTATATATATTTATTTGTATATTATCCTTCCTATAATATTATTATATATGTATTATTAATAACAAAAACATTATTCAAAAGTGTTCATTCATATATAATTATTATTATAAAAATATTATAAAATATGTATTTATATTATGATCAAAAACATTTATATATATTTATTTGTATATTATCCTTCCTATAATATTATTATATATGTATTATTAATAACAAAAACATCATTAAAAAGTGTTCATTCATATATAATTATTTTTATATAAAAATTATAAAATATGTATTTATATTATGATAAAAAAAACCTGTCAATATTTAATTGCATATTATCCTTACTATAATATTAATGTATATGTATTATTATTATTAAAAACATTATTAAAAAGTGTTCATTCATATATAATTATAATTATAAAAATATTATAAAATATGTATTTATATTATGATCAAAAACATTTTTGTATATTTATTTGTATATTATCCTTCCTATAATATTATTATATATGTATTATTCATAACAAAAACATTATTAAAAAGTGTTCATTCATATATAATTATAATTATAAAAAAACTTTAAACTATGTATTTATATTATGATCAAAAAAACTTGTCAATATTTATTTGCATATTATTGTTTCTATAATATTATTATATTTGTATTATTAATTACAAAAACATTACTAAAAAGTGTTCATTCATATATAATTATTATTATAAAAAACTTTAAAATATGTATTTATATTATGATAAAAAAACCTGTCAATATTTAATTGCATATTATCCTTCCTATAATATTAATATATATGTATTATTATTATTAAAAACATTATTAAAAAGTGTTCATTCATATATAATTATAATTATAAAAATATTATAAAATATGTATTTATATTATGATCAAAAACATTTATATATATTTATTTGTATATTATCCTTCCTATTATATTATTATATATGTATTATTAATAACAAAAACATTATTCAAAAGTGTTCATTCATATATAATTATTATTATAAAAATATTATAAAATATGTATTTATATTATGATCAAAAACATTTATATATATTTATTTGTATATTATCCTTCCTATAATATTATTATATATGTATTATTAATAACAAAAACATCATCAAAAAGTGTTCATTCATATATAATTATAATTATAAAAAAACTTTAAACTATGTATTTATATTATGATCAAAAAAACCTGTCAATATTTATTTTCATATTATCGTTTCTATAATATTATTATATTTGTATTATTAATTACAAAAACATTAATAAAAAGTGTTCATTCATATATAATTATTATTATAAAAAACTTTAAAATATGTATTTATATTATGATAAAAAAAACCTGTGAATATTTATTTGCATATTATCCTTCCTATAATATTATTATATATGTATTATTAATAACAAAAACATTATTAAAAAGTGTTCATTCATATATAATTATTATTATAAAAATATTATAAAATATGTTTTTATATTATGATCAAAAACATTTATATATATTTATTTGTATATTATCCTTCCTATAATATTATTATATATGTATTATTCATAACAAAAACATTATTAAAAAGTGTTCATTCATATATTATTATAATTATAAAAATATTATAAAATATGTATTTATATTATGATCAAAAACATTTATTTATATTTATTTGTATATTATCCTTCCTATAATATTATTATATATGTATTATTCATAACAAAAACATTATTAAAAAGTGTTCATTCATATATAATTATAATTATAAAAAAACTTTAAACTATGTATTTATATTATGATAAAAAAAACCTGTCAATATTTATTTGCATATTATCGTTTCTATAATATTATTATATTTGTATTATTAATTACAAAAACATTACTAAAAAGTGTTCATTCATATATATTTATTATTATAAAAAAACTTTAAACTATGTATTTATATTATGATCAAAAAAACCTGTCAATATTTATTTGCATATTATCGTTTCTATAATATTATTATATTTGTATTATTAATTACAAAAACATTACTAAAAAGTGTTCATTCATATATATTTATTATTATAAAAAAACTTTAAACTATGTATTTATATTATGATCAAAAAAACCTGTCAATATTTATTTGCATATTATCGTTTCTATAATATTATTATATTTGTATTATTAATTACAAAAACATTACTAAAAAGTGTTCATTCATATATTATTATAATTATAAAAATATTATAAAATATGTATTTATATTATGATAAAAAAACCTGTGAATATTTATTTGCATATTATCCTTCCTATAATATTATTATATATGTATTATTAATAACAAAAACATTATTAAAAAGTGTTCATTCATATATAATTATTATTATAAAAATATTATAAAATATGTATTTATATTATGATCAAAAACATTTATATATATTTATTTGTATATTATCCTTCCTATAATATTATTATATATGTATTATTAATAACAAAAACATTATTCAAAAGTGTTCATTCATATATAATTATTATTATAAAAATATTATAAAATATGTATTTATATTATGATCAAAAACATTTATATATATTTATTTGTATATTATCCTTCCTATAATATTATTATATATGTATTATTAATAACAAAAACATCATTAAAAAGTGTTCATTCATATATAATTATTTTTATAAAAATATTATAAAATATGTATTTATATTGTGATCAAAAACATTTATATATATTTATTTGTATATTATCCTTCCTATAATATTATTATATATGTATTATTAATAACAAAAACATCATTAAAAAGTGTTCATTCATATATAATTATTTTTATATAAAAATTTTAAAATATGTATTTATATTATGATCAAAAAAACCTGTCAATATTTAATTGCATATTATCCTTACTATAATATTAATATATATGTATTATTATTATTAAAAACATTATTAAAAAGTGTTCATTCATGTATAATAATAATTATAAAAATATTATAAAATATGTATTTATATTATGATCAAAAACATTTATATATATTTATTTGTATATTATCCTTCCTATAATATTATTATATATGTATTATTAATAACAAAAACATTATTCAAAAGTGTTCATTCATATATAATTATTATTATAAAAATATTATAAAATATGTATTTATATTATGATCAAAAACATTTATATATATTTATTTGTATATTATCCTTCCTATAATATTATTATATATGTATTATTAATAACAAAAACATCATTAAAAAGTGTTCATTCATATATAATTATTTTTATATAAAAATTTTAAAATATGTATTTATATTATGATTAAAAAAAACCTGTCAATATTTAATTGCATATTATCCTTACTATAATATTAATATATATGTATTATTATTATTAAAAACATTATTAAAAAGTGTTCATTCATATATAATTATAATTATAAAAATATTATAAAATATGTATTTATATTATGATCAAAAACATTTATATATATTTATTTGTATATTATCCTTCCTATAATATTATTATATATGTATTATTCATAACAAAAACATTATTAAAAAGTGTTCATTCATATATAATTATAATTATAAAAAAACTTTAAACTATGTATTTATATTATGATCAAAAAAACCTGTCAATATTTATTTGCATATTATCGTTTCTATAATATTATTATATTTGTATTATTAATTACAAAAACATTACTAAAAAGTGTTCATTCATATATTATTATTATTATAAAAAACTTTAAAATATGTATTTATATTATGATAAAAAAACCTGTGAATATTTATTTGCATATTATCCTTCCTATAATATTATTATATATGTATTATTAATAACAAAAACATTATTAAAAAGTGTTCATTCATATATAATTATTATTATAAAAATATTATAAAATATGTATTTATATTATGATCAAAAACATTTATATATATTTATTTGTATATTATCCTTCCTAAAACATTATTATATATGTATTATTAATAACAAAAACATTATTCAAAAGTGTTCATTCATATATAATTATTATTATAAAAATATTATAAAATATGTATTTATATTATGATCAAAAACATTTATATATATTTATTTGTATATTATCCTTCCTATAATATTATTATATATGTATTATTCATAACAAAAACATCATTAAAAAGTGTTCATTCATATATAATTATTTTTATATAAAAATTTTAAAATATGTATTTATATTATGATAAAAAAAACCTTTCAATATTTAATTGCATATTATCCTTACTATAATATTAATATATATGTATTATTATTATTAAAAACATTATTAAAAATTGTTCATTCATATATAATTATAATTATAAAAATATTATAAAATATGTATTTATATTATGATAAAAAAAACCTGTCAATATTTAATTGCATATTATCCTTCCTATAATATTAATATATATGTATTATTATTATTAAAAACATTATTAAAAAGTGTTCATTCATATATAATTATTATTATAAAAATATTATAAAATATGTTTTTATATTATGATCAAAAACATTTATATATATTTATTTGTATATTATCCTTCCTATAATATTATTATATATGTATTATTCATAACAAAAACATTATTAAAAAGTGTTCATTCATATATTATTATAATTATAAAAATATTATAAAATATGTATTTATATTATGATCAAAAACATTTATATATATTTATTTGTATATTATCCTTCCTATAATATTATTATATATGTATTATTCATAACAAAAACATTATTAAAAAGTGTTCATTCATATATAATTATAATTATAAAAAAACTTTAAACTATGTATTTATATTTTGATCAAAAAAACCTGTCAATATTTATTTGCATATTATCGTTTCTATAATATTATTATATTTGTATTATTAATTACAAAAACATTACTAAAAAGTGTTCATTCATATATATTTATTATTATAAAAAAACTTTAAACTATGTATTTATATTATGATCAAAAAAACCTGTCAATATTTATTTGCATATTATCGTTTCTATAATATTATTATATTTGTATTATTAATTACAAAAACATTACTAAAAAGTGTTCATTCATATATTATTATTATTATAAAAAACTTTAAAATATGTATTTATATTATGATAAAAAAACCTGTGAATATTTATTTGCATATTATCCTTCCTATAATATTATTATATATGTATTATTAATAACAAAAACATTATTAAAAAGTGTTCATTCATATATAATTATTATTATAAAAATATTATAAAATATGTATTTATATTATGATCAAAAACATTTATATATATTTATTTGTATATTATCCTTCCTATAATATTATTATATATGTATTATTAATAACAAAAACATTATTCAAAAGTGTTCATTCATATATAATTATTATTATAAAAATATTATAAAATATGTATTTATATTATGATCAAAAACATTTATATATATTTATTTGTATATTATCCTTCCTATAATATTATTATATATGTATTATTAATAACAAAAACATCATTAAAAAGTGTTCATTCATATATAATTATTTTTATATAAAAATTATAAAATATGTATTTATATTATGATAAAAAAAACCTGTCAATATTTAATTGCATATTATCCTTACTATAATATTAATGTATATGTATTATTATTATTAAAAACATTATTAAAAAGTGTTCATTCATATATAATTATAATTATAAAAATATTATAAAATATGTATTTATATTATGATCAAAAACATTTTTGTATATTTATTTGTATATTATCCTTCCTATAATATTATTATATATGTATTATTCATAACAAAAACATTATTAAAAAGTGTTCATTCATATATAATTATAATTATAAAAAAACTTTAAACTATGTATTTATATTATGATCAAAAAAACTTGTCAATATTTATTTGCATATTATTGTTTCTATAATATTATTATATTTGTATTATTAATTACAAAAACATTACTAAAAAGTGTTCATTCATATATAATTATTATTATAAAAAACTTTAAAATATGTATTTATATTATGATAAAAAAACCTGTCAATATTTAATTGCATATTATCCTTCCTATAATATTAATATATATGTATTATTATTATTAAAAACATTATTAAAAAGTGTTCATTCATATATAATTATAATTATAAAAATATTATAAAATATGTATTTATATTATGATCAAAAACATTTATATATATTTATTTGTATATTATCCTTCCTATTATATTATTATATATGTATTATTAATAACAAAAACATTATTCAAAAGTGTTCATTCATATATAATTATTATTATAAAAATATTATAAAATATGTATTTATATTATGATCAAAAACATTTATATATATTTATTTGTATATTATCCTTCCTATAATATTATTATATATGTATTATTAATAACAAAAACATCATCAAAAAGTGTTCATTCATATATAATTATAATTATAAAAAAACTTTAAACTATGTATTTATATTATGATCAAAAAAACCTGTCAATATTTATTTTCATATTATCGTTTCTATAATATTATTATATTTGTATTATTAATTACAAAAACATTAATAAAAAGTGTTCATTCATATATAATTATTATTATAAAAAACTTTAAAATATGTATTTATATTATGATAAAAAAAACCTGTGAATATTTATTTGCATATTATCCTTCCTATAATATTATTATATATGTATTATTAATAACAAAAACATTATTAAAAAGTGTTCATTCATATATAATTATTATTATAAAAATATTATAAAATATGTTTTTATATTATGATCAAAAACATTTATATATATTTATTTGTATATTATCCTTCCTATAATATTATTATATATGTATTATTCATAACAAAAACATTATTAAAAAGTGTTCATTCATATATTATTATAATTATAAAAATATTATAAAATATGTATTTATATTATGATCAAAAACATTTATTTATATTTATTTGTATATTATCCTTCCTATAATATTATTATATATGTATTATTCATAACAAAAACATTATTAAAAAGTGTTCATTCATATATAATTATAATTATAAAAAAACTTTAAACTATGTATTTATATTATGATAAAAAAAACCTGTCAATATTTATTTGCATATTATCGTTTCTATAATATTATTATATTTGTATTATTAATTACAAAAACATTACTAAAAAGTGTTCATTCATATATATTTATTATTATAAAAAAACTTTAAACTATGTATTTATATTATGATCAAAAAAACCTGTCAATATTTATTTGCATATTATCGTTTCTATAATATTATTATATTTGTATTATTAATTACAAAAACATTACTAAAAAGTGTTCATTCATATATTATTATTATTATAAAAAACTTTATAATATGTATTTATATTATGATAAAAAAACCTGTGAATATTTATTTGCATATTATCCTTCCTATAATATTATTATATATGTATTATTAATAACAAAAACATTATTAAAAAGTGTTCATTCATATATAATTATTATTATAAAAATATTATAAAATATGTATTTATATTATGATCAAAAACATTTATATATATTTATTTGTATATTATCCTTCCTAAAACATTATTATATATGTATTATTAATAACAAAAACATTATTCAAAAGTGTTCATTCATATATAATTATTATTATAAAAATATTATAAAATATGTATTTATATTATGATCAAAAACATTTATATATATTTATTTGTATATTATCCTTCCTATAATATTATTATATATGTATTATTCATAACAAAAACATCATTAAAAAGTGTTCATTCATATATAATTATTTTTATATAAAAATTTTAAAATATGTATTTATATTATGATAAAAAAAACCTTTCAATATTTAATTGCATATTATCCTTACTATAATATTAATATATATGTATTATTATTATTAAAAACATTATTAAAAAGTGTTCATTCATATATAATTATAATTATAAAAATATTATAAAATATGTATTTATATTATGATAAAAAAAACCTGTCAATATTTAATTGCATATTATCCTTCCTATAATATTAATATATATGTATTATTATTATTAAAAACATTATTAAAAAGTGTTCATTCATATATAATTATAATTATAAAAATATTATAAAATATGTATTTATATTATGATCAAAAACATTTATATATATTTATTTGTATATTATCCTTCCTATAATATTATTATATATGTATTATTAATAACAAAAACATTATTCAAAAGTGTTCATTCATATATAATTATTATTATAAAAATATTATAAAATATGTATTTATATTATGATCAAAAACATTTATATATATTTATTTGTATATTATCCTTCCTATAATATTATTATATATGTATTATTCATAACAAAAACATTATTAAAAAGTGTTCATTCATATATAATTATAATTATAAAAAAACTTTAAACTATGTATTTATATTATGATCAAAAAAACCTGTCAATATTTATTTTCATATTATCGTTTCTATAATATTATTATATTTGTATTATTAATTACAAAAATATTACTAAAAAGTGTTCATTCATATATAATTATTATTATAAAAAACTTTAAAATATGTATTTATATTATGATAAAAAAAACCTGTGAATATTTATTTGCATATTATCCTTCCTATAATATTATTATATATGTATTATTAATAACAAAAACATTATTAAAAAGTGTTCATTCATATATAATTATTATTATAAAAATATTATAAAATATGTTTTTATATTATGATCAAAAACATTTATATATATTTATTTGTATATTATCCTTCCTATAATATTATTATATATGTATTATTCATAACAAAAACATTATTAAAAAGTGTTCATTCATATATTATTATAATTATAAAAATATTATAAAATATGTATTTATATTATGATCAAAAACATTTATATATATTTATTTGTATATTATCCTTCCTATAATATTATTATATATGTATTATTCATAACAAAAACATTATTAAAAAGTGTTCATTCATATATAATTATAATTATAAAAAAACTTTAAACTATGTATTTATATTATGATCAAAAAAACCTGTCAATATTTATTTGCATATTATCGTTTCTATAATATTATTATATTTGTATTATTAATTACAAAAACATTACTAAAAAGTGTTCATTCATATATATTTATTATTATAAAAAAACTTTAAACTATGTATTTATATTATGATCAAAAAAACCTGTCAATATTTATTTGCATATTATCGTTTCTATAATATTATTATATTTGTATTATTAATTACAAAAACATTACTAAAAAGTGTTCATTCATATATTATTATTATTATAAAAAACTTTAAAATATGTATTTATATTATGATAAAAAAACCTGTGAATATTTATTTGCATATTATCCTTCCTATAATATTATTATATATGTATTATTAATAACAAAAACATTATTAAAAAGTGTTCATTCATATATAATTATTATTATAAAAATATTATAAAATATGTATTTATATTATGATCAAAAACATTTATATATATTTATTTGTATATTATCCTTCCTATAATATTATTATATATGTATTATTAATAACAAAAACATTATTCAAAAGTGTTCATTCATATATAATTATTATTATAAAAATATTATAAAATATGTATTTATATTATGATCAAAAACATTTATATATATTTATTTGTATATTATCCTTCCTATAATATTATTATATATGTATTATTAATAACAAAAACATCATTAAAAAGTGTTCATTCATATATAATTATTTTTATATAAAAATTATAAATTATGTATTTATATTATGATAAAAAAAACCTGTCAATATTTAATTGCATATTATCCTTACTATAATATTAATGTATATGTATTATTATTATTAAAAACATTATTAAAAAGTGTTCATTCATATATAATTATAATTATAAAAATATTATAAAATATGTATTTATATTATGATCAAAAACATTTTTATATATTTATTTGTATATTATCCTTCCTATAATATTATTATATATGTATTATTCATAACAAAAACATTATTAAAAAGTGTTCATTCATATATAATTATAATTATAAAAAAACTTTAAACTATGTATTTATATTATGATCAAAAAAACTTGTCAATATTTATTTGCATATTATTGTTTCTATAATATTATTATATTTGTATTATTAATTACAAAAACATTACTAAAAAGTGTTCATTCATATATAATTATTATTATAAAAAACTTTAAAATATGTATTTATATTATGATAAAAAAACCTGTCAATATTTAATTGCATATTATCCTTCCTATAATATTAATATATATGTATTATTATTATTAAAAACATTATTAAAAAGTGTTCATTCATATATAATTATAATTATAAAAATATTATAAAATATGTATTTATATTATGATCAAAAACATTTATATATATTTATTTGTATATTATCCTTCCTATTATATTATTATATATGTATTATTAATAACAAAAACATTATTCAAAAGTGTTCATTCATATATAATTATTATTATAAAAATATTATAAAATATGTATTTATATTATGATCAAAAACATTTATATATATTTATTTGTATATTATCCTTCCTATAATATTATTATATATGTATTATTAATAACAAAAACATCATTAAAAAGTGTTCATTCATATATAATTATAATTATAAAAAAACTTTAAACTATGTATTTATATTATGATCAAAAAAACCTGTCAATATTTATTTTCATATTATCGTTTCTATAATATTATTATATTTGTATTATTAATTACAAAAACATTACTAAAAAGTGTTCATTCATATATTATTATTATTATAAAAAACTTTAAAATATGTATTTATATTATGATAAAAAAACCTGTGAATATTTATTTGCATATTATCCTTCCTATAATATTATTATATATGTATTATTAATAACAAAAACATTATTAAAAAGTGTTCATTCATATATAATTATTATTATAAAAATATTATAAAATATGTATTTATATTATGATCAAAAACATTTATATATATTTATTTGTATATTATCCTTCCTATAATATTATTATATATGTATTATTAATAACAAAAACATTATTCAAAAGTGTTCATTCATATATAATTATTATTATATAAAAATTATAAATTATGTATTTATATTATGATAAAAAAAACCTGTCAATATTTAATTGCATATTATCCTTACTATAATATTAATGTATATGTATTATTATTATTAAAAACATTATTAAAAAGTGTTCATTCATATATAATTATAATTATAAAAATATTATAAAATATGTATTTATATTATGATCAAAAACATTTTTATATATTTATTTGTATATTATCCTTCCTATAATATTATTATATATGTATTATTCATAACAAAAACATTATTAAAAAGTGTTCATTCATATATAATTATAATTATAAAAAAACTTTAAACTATGTATTTATATTATGATCAAAAAAACTTGTCAATATTTATTTGCATATTATTGTTTCTATAATATTATTATATTTGTATTATTAATTACAAAAACATTACTAAAAAGTGTTCATTCATATATAATTATTATTATAAAAAACTTTAAAATATGTATTTATATTATGATAAAAAAACCTGTCAATATTTAATTGCATATTATCCTTCCTATAATATTAATATATATGTATTATTATTATTAAAAACATTATTAAAAAGTGTTCATTCATATATAATTATAATTATAAAAATATTATAAAATATGTATTTATATTATGATCAAAAACATTTATATATATTTATTTGTATATTATCCTTCCTATTATATTATTATATATGTATTATTAATAACAAAAACATTATTCAAAAGTGTTCATTCATATATAATTATTATTATAAAAATATTATAAAATATGTATTTATATTATGATCAAAAACATTTATATATATTTATTTGTATATTATCCTTCCTATTAATATTATTATATATGTATTATTAATAACAAAAATATCATTAAAAAGTGTTCATTCATATATAATTATAATTATAAAAAAACTTTAAACTATGTATTTATATTATGATCAAAAAAACCTGTCAATATTTATTTTCATATTATCGTTTCTATAATATTATTATATTTGTATTATTAATTACAAAAACATTAATAAAAAGTGTTCATTCATATATAATTATTATTATAAAAAACTTTAAAATATGTATTTATATTATGATAAAAAAAACCTGTGAATATTTATTTGCATATTATCCTTCCTATAATACCTATTATTATATATGTATTATTAATAACAAAAACATTATTAAAAAGTGTTCATTCATATATAATTATTATTATAAAAATATTATAAAATATGTTTTTATATTATGATCAAAAACATTTATATATATTTATTTGTATATTATCCTTCCTATAATATTATTATATATGTATTATTCATAACAAAAACATTATTAAAAAGTGTTCATTCATATATTATTATAATTATAAAAATATTATAAAATATGTATTTATATTATGATCAAAAACATTTATTTATATTTATTTGTATATTATCCTTCCTATAATATTATTATATATGTATTATTCATAACAAAAACATTATTAAAAAGTGTTCATTCATATATAATTATAATTATAAAAAAACTTTAAACTATGTATTTATATTATGATAAAAAAACCTGTCAATATTTATTTGCATATTATCGTTTCTATAATATTATTATATTTGTATTATTAATTACAAAAACATTACTAAAAAGTGTTCATTCATATATATTTATTATTATAAAAAAACTTTAAACTATGTATTTATATTATGATCAAAAAAACCTGTCAATATTTATTTGCATATTATCGTTTCTATAATATTATTATATTTGTATTATTAATTACAAAAACATTACTAAAAAGTGTTCATTCATATATTATTATTATAAAAAACTTTAAAATATGTATTTATATTATGATAAAAAAACCTGTGAATATTTATTTGCATATTATCCTTCCTATAATATTATTATATATGTATTATTAATAACAAAAACATTATTAAAAAGTGTTCATTCATATATAATTATTATTATAAAAATATTATAAAATATGTATTTATATTATGATCAAAAACATTTATATATATTTATTTGTATATTATCCTTCCTATATTATTATTATATATGTATTATTAATAACAAAAACATTATTCAAAAGTGTTCATTCATATATAATTATTATTATAAAAATATTATAAAATATGTATTTATATTATGATCAAAAACATTTATATATATTTATTTGTATATTATCCTTCCTATAATATTATTATATATGTATTATTAATAACAAAAACATCATTAAAAAGTGTTCATTCATATATAATTATTTTTATATAAAAATTATAAAATATGTATTTATATTATGATAAAAAAAACCTGTCAATATTTAATTGCATATTATCCTTACTATAATATTAATATATATGTATTATTATTATTAAAAACATTATTAAAAAGTGTTCATTCATATATAATTATAATTATAAAAATATTATAAAATATGTATTTATATTATGATCAAAAACATTTATATATATTTATTTGTATATTATCCTTCCTATAATATTATTATATATGTATTATTAATAACAAAAACATTATTAAAAAGTGTTCATTCATATATAATTATAATTATAAAAATATTATAAAATATGTATTTATATTATGATCAAAAACATTTATATATATTTATTTGTATATTATCCTTCCTATAATATTATTATATATGTATTATTAATTACAAAAACATTATTCAAAAGTGTTCATTCATATATAATTATTATTATAAAAATATTATAAAATATGTATTTATATTATGATCAAAAACATTTATATATATTTATTTGTATATTATCCTTCCTATAATATTATTATATATGTATTATTCATAACAAAAACATTATTAAAAAGTGTTCATTCATATATTATTATAATTATAAAAATATTATAAAATATGTATTTATATTATGATCAAAAACATTTATTTATATTTATTTGTATATTATCCTTCCTATAATATTATTATATATGTATTATTCATAACAAAAACATTATTAAAAAGTGTTCATTCATATATAATTATAATTATAAAAAAACTTTAAACTATGTATTTATATTATGATAAAAAAAACCTGTCAATATTTATTTGCATATTATCGTTTCTATAATATTATTATATTTGTATTATTAATTACAAAAACATTACTAAAAAGTGTTCATTCATATATATTTATTATTATAAAAAAACTTTAAACTATGTATTTATATTATGATCAAAAAAACCTGTCAATATTTATTTGCATATTATCGTTTCTATAATATTATTATATTTGTATTATTAATTACAAAAACATTACTAAAAAGTGTTCATTCATATATTATTATTATTATAAAAAACTTTAAAATATGTATTTATATTATGATAAAAAAACCTGTGAATATTTATTTGCATATTATCCTTCCTATAATATTATTATATATGTATTATTAATAACAAAAACATTATTAAAAAGTGTTCATTCATATATAATTATTATTATAAAAATATTATAAAATATGTATTTATATTATGATCAAAAACATTTATATATATTTATTTGTATATTATCCTTCCTATATTATTATTATATATGTATTATTAATAACAAAAACATTATTCAAAAGTGTTCATTCATATATAATTATTATTATAAAAATATTATAAAATATGTATTTATATTATGATCAAAAACATTTATATATATATTTATTTGTATATTATCCTTCCTATAATATTATTATATATGTATTATTAATAACAAAAACATCATTAAAAAGTGTTCATTCATATATAATTATTTTTATATAAAAATTTTAAAATATGTATTTATATTATGATAAAAAAAACCTGTCAATATTTAATTGCATATTATCCTTACTATAATATTAAAATATATGTATTATTATTATTAAAAACATTATTAAAAAGTGTTCATTCATGTATAATAATAATTATAAAATATTATAAAATATGTATTTATATTATGATCAAAAACATTTATATATATTTATTTGTATATTATCCTTCCTATAATATTATTATATATGTATTATTAATAACAAAAACATTATTCAAAAGTGTTCATTCATATATAATTATTATTATAAAAATATTATAAAATATGTATTTATATTATGATCAAAAACATTTATATATATTTATTTGTATATTATCCTTCCTATAATATTATTATATATGTATTATTAATAACAAAAACATCATTAAAAAGTGTTCATTCATATATAATTATTTTTATATAAAAATTTTAAAATATGTATTTATATTATGATAAAAAAAACCTGTCAATATTTAATTGCATATTATCCTTACTATAATATTAATATATATGTATTATTATTATTAAAAACATTATTAAAAAGTGTCCATTCATATATAATTATAATTATAAAAATATTATAAAATATGTATTTATATTATGATCAAAAACATTTATATATATTTATTTGTATATTATCCTTCCTATAATATTATTATATATGTATTATTAATAACAAAAACATTATTCAAAAGTGTTCATTCATATATAATTATTATTATAAAAATATTATAAAATATGTATTTATATTATGATCAAAAACATTTATATATATATTTATTTGTATATTATCCTTCCTATAATATTATTATATATGTATTATTAATAACAAAAACATCATTAAAAAGTGTTCATTCATATATAATTATTTTTATATAAAAATTTTAAAATATGTATTTATATTATGATAAAAAAAACCTGTCAATATTTAATTGCATATTATCCTTACTATAATATTAATATATATGTATTATTATTATTAAAAACATTATTAAAAAGTGTTCATTCATGTATAATAATAATTATAAAAATATTATAAAATATGTATTTATATTATGATCAAAAACATTTATATATATTTATTTGTATATTATCCTTCCTATAATATTATTATATATGTATTATTCATAACAAAAACATCATTAAAAAGTGTTCATTCGTATATAATTATTTTTATATAAAAATTTTAAAATATGTATTTATATTATGATAAAAAAAACCTGTCAATATTTAATTGCATATTATCCTTACTATAATATTAATATATATGTGTTATTATTATTAAAAACATTATTAAAAAGTGTTCATTCATATATAATTATAATTATAAAAAAACTTTAAACTATGTATTTATATTATGATCAAAAAAACTTGTCAATATTTATTTGCATATTATTGTTTCTATAATATTATTATATTTGTATTATTAATTACAAAAACATTACTAAAAAGTGTTCATTCATATATAATTATTATTATAAAAAACTTTAAAATATGTATTTATATTATGATAAAAAAAACCTGTCAATATTTAATTGCATATTATCCTTCCTATAATATTAATATATATGTATTATTATTATTAAAAACATTATTAAAAAGTGTTCATTCATATATAATTATAATTATAAAAATATTATAAAATATGTATTTATATTATGATCAAAAACATTTATATATATTTATTTGTATATTATCCTTCCTATAATATTATTATATATGTATTATTAATACCAAAAACATCATTAAAAAGTGTTCATTCATATATAATTATTTTTATATAAAAATTTTAAAATATGTATTTATATTATGATAAAAAAAACCTGTCAATATTTAATTGCATATTATCCTTACTATAATATTAATATATATGTATTATTATTATTAAAAACATTATTAAAAAGTGTTCATTCATGTATAATAATAATTATAAAAATATTATAAAATATGTATTTATATTATGATCAAAAACATTTATATATATTTATTTGTATATTATCCTTCCTATAATATTATTATATATGTATTATTAATAACAAAAACATTATTCAAAAGTGTTCATTCATATATAATTATTATTATAAAAATATTATAAAATATGTATTTATATTATGATCAAAAACATTTATATATATTTATTTGTATATTATCCCTCCTATAATATTATTATATATGTATTATTAATACCAAAAACATCATTAAAAAGTGTTCATTCATATATAATTATTTTTATATAAAAATTTTAAAATATGTATTTATATTATGATAAAAAAAACCTGTCAATATTTAATTGCATATTATCCTTACTATAATATTAATATATATGTATTATTATTATTAAAAACATTATTAAAAAGTGTTCATTCATATATAATTATAATTATAAAAATATTATAAAATATGTATTTATATTATGATCAAAAACATTTATATATATTTATTTGTATATTATCCTTCCTATAATATTATTATATATGTATTATTAATAACAAAAACATTATTCAAAAGTGTTCATTCATATATAATTATTATTATAAAAATATTATAAAATATGTATTTATATTATGATCAAAAACATTTATATATATTTATTTGTATATTATCCTTCCTATAATATTATTATATATGTATTATTAATAACAAAAACATCATTAAAAAGTGTTCATTCATATATAATTATAATTATAAAAAAACTTTAAACTATGTATTTATATTATGATCAAAAAAACCTGTCAATATTTATTTTCATATTATCGTTTCTATAATATTATTATATTTGTATTATTAATTACAAAAACATTAATAAAAAGTGTTCATTCATATATAATTATTATTATAAAAAACTTTAAAATATGTATTTATATTATGATAAAAAAAACCTGTGAATATTTATTTGCATATTATCCTTCCTATAATACCTATTATTATATATGTATTATTAATAACAAAAACATTATTAAAAAGTGTTCATTCATATATAATTATTATTATAAAAATATTATAAAATATGTTTTTATATTATGATCAAAAACATTTATATATATTTATTTGTATATTATCCTTCCTATAATATTATTATATATGTATTATTCATAACAAAAACATTATTAAAAAGTGTTCATTCATATATTATTATAATTATAAAAATATTATAAAATATGTATTTATATTATGATCAAAAACATTTATTTATATTTATTTGTATATTATCCTTCCTATAATATTATTATATATGTATTATTCATAACAAAAACATTATTAAAAAGTGTTCATTCATATATAATTATAATTATAAAAAAACTTTAAACTATGTATTTATATTATGATAAAAAAACCTGTCAATATTTATTTGCATATTATCGTTTCTATAATATTATTATATTTGTATTATTAATTACAAAAACATTACTAAAAAGTGTTCATTCATATATATTTATTATTATAAAAAAACTTTAAACTATGTATTTATATTATGATAAAAAAAACCTGTCAATATTTATTTGCATATTATCGTTTCTATAATATTATTATATTTGTATTATTAATTACAAAAACATTACTAAAAAGTGTTCATTCATATATTATTATTATAAAAAACTTTAAAATATGTATTTATATTATGATAAAAAAACCTGTGAATATTTATTTGCATATTATCCTTCCTATAATATTATTATATATGTATTATTAATAACAAAAACATTATTAAAAAGTGTTCATTCATATATAATTATTATTATAAAAATATTATAAAATATGTATTTATATTATGATCAAAAACATTTATATATATTTATTTGTATATTATCCTTCCTATATTATTATTATATATGTATTATTAATAACAAAAACATTATTCAAAAGTGTTCATTCATATATAATTATTATTATAAAAATATTATAAAATATGTATTTATATTATGATCAAAAACATTTATATATATTTATTTGTATATTATCCTTCCTATAATATTATTATATATGTATTATTAATAACAAAAACATCATTAAAAAGTGTTCATTCATATATAATTATTTTTATATAAAAATTATAAAATATGTATTTATATTATGATAAAAAAAACCTGTCAATATTTAATTGCATATTATCCTTACTATAATATTAATATATATGTATTATTATTATTAAAAACATTATTAAAAAGTGTTAATTCATATATAATTATAATTATAAAAATATTATAAAATATGTATTTATATTACGATCAAAAACATTTATATATATTTATTTGTATATTATCCTTCCTATAATATTATTATATATGTATTATTAATAACAAAAACATTATTAAAAAGTGTTCATTCATATATAATTATAATTATAAAAATATTATAAAATATGTATTTATATTATGATCAAAAACATTTATATATATTTATTTGTATATTATCCTTCCTATAATATTATTATATATGTATTATTAATTACAAAAACATTATTCAAAAGTGTTCATTCATATATAATTATTATTATAAAAATATTATAAAATATGTATTTATATTATGATCAAAAACATTTATATATATTTATTTGTATATTATCCTTCCTATAATATTATTATATATGTATTATTCATAACAAAAACATTATTAAAAAGTGTTCATTCATATATTATTATAATTATAAAAATATTATAAAATATGTATTTATATTATGATCAAAAACATTTATTTATATTTATTTGTATATTATCCTTCCTATAATATTATTATATATGTATTATTCATAACAAAAACATTATTAAAAAGTGTTCATTCATATATAATTATAATTATAAAAAAACTTTAAACTATGTATTTATATTATGATAAAAAAACCTGTCAATATTTATTTGCATATTATCGTTTTATAATATTATTATATTTGTATTATTAATTACAAAAACATTACTAAAAAGTGTTCATTCATATATATTTATTATTATAAAAAAACTTTAAACTATGTATTTATATTATGATCAAAAAAACCTGTCAATATTTATTTGCATATTATCGTTTCTATAATATTATTATATTTGTATTATTAATTACAAAAACATTACTAAAAAGTGTTCATTCATATATTATTATTATTATAAAAAACTTTAAAATATGTATTTATATTATGATAAAAAAACCTGTGAATATTTATTTGCATATTATCCTTCCTATAATATTATTATATATGTATTATTAATAACAAAAACATTATTAAAAAGTGTTCATTCATATATAATTATTATTATAAAAATATTATAAAATATGTATTTATATTATGATCAAAAACATTTATATATATTTATTTGTATATTATCCTTCCTATATTATTATTATATATGTATTATTAATAACAAAAACATTATTCAAAAGTGTTCATTCATATATAATTATTATTATAAAAATATTATAAAATATGTATTTATATTATGATCAAAAACATTTATATATATATTTATTTGTATATTATCCTTCCTATAATATTATTATATATGTATTATTAATAACAAAAACATCATTAAAAAGTGTTCATTCATATATAATTATTTTTATATAAAAATTTTAAAATATGTATTTATATTATGATAAAAAAAACCTGTCAATATTTAATTGCATATTATCCTTACTATAATATTAAAATATATGTATTATTATTATTAAAAACATTATTAAAAAGTGTTCATTCATGTATAATAATAATTATAAAATATTATAAAATATGTATTTATATTATGATCAAAAACATTTATATATATTTATTTGTATATTATCCTTCCTATAATATTATTATATATGTATTATTAATAACAAAAACATTATTCAAAAGTGTTCATTCATATATAATTATTATTATAAAAATATTATAAAATATGTATTTATATTATGATCAAAAACATTTATATATATTTATTTGTATATTATCCTTCCTATAATATTATTATATATGTATTATTAATAACAAAAACATCATTAAAAAGTGTTCATTCATATATAATTATTTTTATATAAAAATTTTAAAATATGTATTTATATTATGATAAAAAAAACCTGTCAATATTTAATTGCATATTATCCTTACTATAATATTAATATATATGTATTATTATTATTAAAAACATTATTAAAAAGTGTTCATTCATATATAATTATAATTATAAAAATATTATAAAATATGTATTTATATTATGATCAAAAACATTTATATATATTTATTTGTATATTATCCTTCCTATAATATTATTATATATGTATTATTAATAACAAAAACATTATTCAAAAGTGTTCATTCATATATAATTATTATTATAAAAATATTATAAAATATGTATTTATATTATGATCAAAAACATTTATATATATATTTATTTGTATATTATCCTTCCTATAATATTATTATATATGTATTATTAATAACAAAAACATCATTAAAAAGTGTTCATTCATATATAATTATTTTTATATAAAAATTTTAAAATATGTATTTATATTATGATAAAAAAAACCTGTCAATATTTAATTGCATATTATCCTTACTATAATATTAATATATATGTATTATTATTATTAAAAACATTATTAAAAAGTGTTCATTCATGTATAATAATAATTATAAAAATATTATAAAATATGTATTTATATTATGATCAAAAACATTTATATATATTTATTTGTATATTATCCTTCCTATAATATTATTATATATGTATTATTCATAACAAAAACATCATTAAAAAGTGTTCATTCGTATATAATTATTTTTATATAAAAATTTTAAAATATGTATTTATATTATGATAAAAAAAACCTGTCAATATTTAATTGCATATTATCCTTACTATAATATTAATATATATGTATTATTATTATTAAAAACATTATTAAAAAGTGTTCATTCATATATAATTATAATTATAAAAAAACTTTAAACTATGTATTTATATTATGATCAAAAAAACTTGTCAATATTTATTTGCATATTATTGTTTCTATAATATTATTATATTTGTATTATTAATTACAAAAACATTACTAAAAAGTGTTCATTCATATATAATTATTATTATAAAAAACTTTAAAATATGTATTTATATTATGATAAAAAAAACCTGTCAATATTTAATTGCATATTATCCTTACTATAATATTAAAATATATGTATTATTATTATTAAAAACATTATTAAAAAGTGTTCATTCATGTATAATAATAATTATAAAATATTATAAAATATGTATTTATATTATGATCAAAAACATTTATATATATTTATTTGTATATTATCCTTCCTATAATATTATTATATATGTATTATTAATAACAAAAACATTATTCAAAAGTGTTCATTCATATATAATTATTATTATAAAAATATTATAAAATATGTATTTATATTATGATCAAAAACATTTATATATATTTATTTGTATATTATCCTTCCTATAATATTATTATATATGTATTATTAATAACAAAAACATCATTAAAAAGTGTTCATTCATATATAATTATTTTTATATAAAAATTTTAAAATATGTATTTATATTATGATAAAAAAAACCTGTCAATATTTAATTGCATATTATCCTTACTATAATATTAATATATATGTATTATTATTATTAAAAACATTATTAAAAAGTGTTCATTCATATATAATTATAATTATAAAAATATTATAAAATATGTATTTATATTATGATCAAAAACATTTATATATATTTATTTGTATATTATCCTTCCTATAATATTATTATATATGTATTATTAATAACAAAAACATTATTCAAAAGTGTTCATTCATATATAATTATTATTATAAAAATATTATAAAATATGTATTTATATTATGATCAAAAACATTTATATATATATTTATTTGTATATTATCCTTCCTATAATATTATTATATATGTATTATTAATAACAAAAACATCATTAAAAAGTGTTCATTCATATATAATTATTTTTATATAAAAATTTTAAAATATGTATTTATATTATGATAAAAAAAACCTGTCAATATTTAATTGCATATTATCCTTACTTACTATAATATTAAAATATATGTATTATTATTATTAAAAACATTATTAAAAAGTGTTCATTCATGTATAATAATAATTATAAAATATTATAAAATATGTATTTATATTATGATCAAAAACATTTATATATATTTATTTGTATATTATCCTTCCTATAATATTATTATATATGTATTATTAATAACAAAAACATTATTCAAAAGTGTTCATTCATATATAATTATTATTATAAAAATATTATAAAATATGTATTTATATTATGATCAAAAACATTTATATATATTTATTTGTATATTATCCTTCCTATAATATTATTATATATGTATTATTAATAACAAAAACATCATTAAAAAGTGTTCATTCATATATAATTATTTTATATATAAAAATTTTAAAATATGTATTTATATTATGATAAAAAAAACCTGTCAATATTTAATTGCATATTATCCTTACTATAATATTAATATATATGTATTATTATTATTAAAAACATTATTAAAAAGTGTTCATTCATATATAATTATAATTATAAAAATATTATAAAATATGTATTTATATTATGATCAAAAACATTTATATATATTTATTTGTATATTATCCTTCCTATAATATTATTATATATGTATTATTAATAACAAAAACATTATTCAAAAGTGTTCATTCATATATAATTATTATTATAAAAATATTATAAAATATGTATTTATATTATGATCAAAAACATTTATATATATTTATTTGTATATTATCCTTCCTATAATATTATTATATATGTATTATTAATAACAAAAACATCATTAAAAAGTGTTCATTCATATATAATTATTTTTATATAAAAATTTTAAAATATGTATTTATATTATGATAAAAAAAACCTGTCAATATTTAATTGCATATTATCCTTACTATAATATTAATATATATGTATTATTATTATTAAAAACATTATTAAAAAGTGTTCATTCATGTATAATAATAATTATAAAAATATTATAAAATATGTATTTATATTATGATCAAAAACATTTATATATATTTATTTGTATATTATCCTTCCTATAATATTATTATATATGTATTATTAATAACAAAAACATTATTCAAAAGTGTTCATTCATATATAATTATTATTATAAAAATATTATAAAATATGTATTTATATTATGATCAAAAACATTTATATATATTTATTTGTATATTATCCTTCCTATAATATTATTATATATGTATTATTAATACCAAAAACATCATTAAAAAGTGTTCATTCATATATAATTATTTTTATATAAAAATTTTAAAATATGTATTTATATTATGATAAAAAAAACCTGTCAATATTTAATTGCATATTATCCTTACTATAATATTAATATATATGTATTATTATTATTAAAAACATTATTAAAAAGTGTTCATTCATATATAATTATAATTATAAAAATATTATAAAATATGTATTTATATTATGATCAAAAACATTTATATATATTTATTTGTATATTATCCTTCCTATAATATTATTATATATGTATTATTCATAACAAAAACATTATTAAAAAGTGTTCATTCATATATAATTATAATTATAAAAAAACTTTAAACTATGTATTTATATTATGATCAAAAAAACCTGTCAATATTTATTTGCATATTATCGTTTCTATAATATTATTATATTTGTATTATTAATTACAAAAACATTACTAAAAAGTGTTCATTCATATATTATTATTATTATAAAAAACTTTAAAATATGTATTTATATTATGATAAAAAAACCTGTGAATATTTATTTGCATATTATCCTTCCTATAATATTATTATATATGTATTATTATTATTAAAAACATTATTAAAAAGTGTTCATTCATATATAATTATAATTATAAAAAATATTATAAAATATGTATTTATATTATGATCAAAAACATTTATATATATTTATTTGTATATTATCCTTCCTATAATATTATTATATATGTATTATTAATAACAAAAACATTATTAAAAAGTGTTCATTCATATGTAATTATTATTATAAAAATATTATAAAATATGTATTTATATTATGATCAAAAACATTTATATATATTTATTTGTATATTATCCTTCCTATAATATTATTATATATGTATTATTAATAACAAAAACATTATTAAAAAGTGTTCATTCATATATAATTATAATTATAAAAATATTATAAAATATGTATTTATATTATGATCAAAAACATTTATATATATTTATTTGTATATTATCCTTCCTAAAATATTATTATATATGTATTATTAATAACAAAAACATTATTCAAAAGTGTTCATTCATATATAATTATTATTATAAAAATATTATAAAATATGTATTTATATTATGATCAAAAACATTTATATATATTTATTTGTATATTATCCTTCCTATAATATTATTATATATGTATTATTCATAACAAAAACATTATTAAAAAGTGTTCATTCATATATAATTATAATTATAAAAAAACTTTAAACTATGTATTTATATTATGATCAAAAAAACCTGTCAATATTTATTTGCATATTATCGTTTCTATAATATTATTATATTTGTATTATTAATTACAAAAACATTACTAAAAAGTGTTCATTCATATATTATTATTATTATAAAAAACTTTAAAATATGTATTTATATTATGATAAAAAAACCTGTGAATATTTATTTGCATATTATCCTTCCTATAATATTATTATATATGTATTATTATTATTAAAAACATTATTAAAAAGTGTTCATTCATATATAATTATAATTATAAAAAATATTATAAAATATGTATTTATATTATGATCAAAAACATTTATATATATTTATTTGTATATTATCCTTCCTATAATATTATTATATATGTATTATTAATAACAAAAACATTATTAAAAAGTGTTCATTCATATGTAATTATTATTATAAAAATATTATAAAATATGTATTTATATTATGATCAAAAACATTTATATATATTTATTTGTATATTATCCTTCCTATAATATTATTATATATGTATTATTAATAACAAAAACATTATTAAAAAGTGTTCATTCATATATAATTATTATTATAAAAATATTATAAAATATGTATTTATATTATGATCAAAAACATTTATATATATTTATTTGTATATTATCCTTCCTAAAATATTATTATATATGTATTATTAATAACAAAAACATTATTCAAAAGTGTTCATTCATATATAATTATTATTATAAAAATATTATAAAATATGTATTTATATTATGATCAAAAACATTTATATATATTTATTTGTATATTATCCTTCCTATAATATTATTATATATGTATTATTCATAACAAAAACATCATTAAAAAGTGTTTATTCATATATAATTATTTTTATATAAAAATTTTAAAATATGTATTTATATTATGATAAAAAAAACCTGTCAATATTTAATTGCATATTATCCTTACTATAATATTAATATATATGTATTATTATTATTAAAAACATTATTAAAAAGTGTTCATTCATATATAATTATAATTATAAAAATATTATAAAATATGTATTTATATTATGATCAAAAACATTTATATATATTTATTTGTATATTATCCTTCCTATAATATTATTATATATGTGTTATTCATAACAAAAACATTATTAAAAAGTGTTCATTCATATATAATTATAATTATAAAAAAACTTTAAACAATGTATTCATATTATGATCAAAAAAACCTGTCAATATTTATTTGCATATTATTGTTTCTTTAATATTATTATATTTGTATTATTAATTACAAAAACATTACTAAAAAGTGTTCATTCATATATAATTATTATTATTATAAAAAGATTTAAAATATGTATTTATATTATGATAAAAAAAACCTGTCAATATTTAATTGCATATTATCCTTCCTATAATATTAATATATATGTATTATTATTATTAAAAACATTATTAAAAAGTGTTCATTCATATATAATTATAATTATGAAAAATATTATAAAATATGTATTTATATTATGATCAAAAACATTTATATATATTTATTTGTATATTATCCTTCCTATAATATTATTATATATGTATTATTAATAACAAAAACATTATTAAAAAGTGTTCATTCATATGTAATTATTATTATAAAAATATTATAAAATATGTATTTATATTATGATCAAAAACATTTATATATATTTATTTGTATATTATCCTTCCTATAATATTATTATATATGTATTATTAATAACAAAAACATTATTAAAAAGTGTTCATTCATATATAATTATAATTATAAAAAATATTATAAAATATGTATTTATATTATGATCAAAAACATTTATATATATTTATTTGTATATTATCCTTCCTATAATATTATTATATATGTATTATTAATAACAAAAACATTATTAAAAAGTGTTCATTCATATGTAATTATTATTATAAAAATATTATAAAATATGTATTTATATTATGATCAAAAACATTTATATATATTTATTTGTATATTATCCTTTCTATAATATTATTATATATGTATTATTCATAACAAAAACATTATTAAAAAGTGTTCATTCATATATAATTATAATTATAAAAAAACTTTAAACTATGTATTTATATTATGATAAAAAAACCTGTCAATATTTATTTGCAGATTATCGTTTCTATAATATTATTATATATGTATTATTAATAACAAAAACATTATTCAAAAGTGTTCATTCATATAAAATTATTATTATAAAAATATTATAAAATATGTATTTATATTATGATCAAAAACATTTATATATATTTATTTGTATATTATCCTTCCTATAATATTATTATATATGTATTATTAATAACAAAAACATCATTAAAAAGTGTTCATTCATATATAATTATTTTTATATAAAAATTTTAAAATATGTATTTATATTATGATAAAAAAACCTGTCAATATTTAATTGCATATTATCCTTTATATATTAATATATATGTATTATTATTATTAAAAACATTATTAAAAAGTGTTCATTCATATATAATTATAATCATAAAAATATTATAAAATATGTATTTATATTATGATCAAAAACATTTATATATATTTATTTGTATATTATCCTTCCTATAATATCATTATATATGTATTATTAATAACAAAAACATTATTAAAAAGTGTTCATTCATATATAATTATTATTATAAAAATATTATAAAATATGTATTTATATTATGATCAAAAACATTTATATATATTTATTTGTATATTATCCTTCCTATAATATTATTATATATGTATTATTCATAACAAAAACATTATTAAAAAGTGTTCATTCATATATAATTATTATTATAAAAATATTATAAAATATGTATTTATATTATGATCAAAAACATTTATATATATTTATTTGTATATTATCCTTCCTATAATATTATTATATATGTATTATTCATAACAAAAACATTATTAAAAAGTGTTCTTATATATATAATTATAATTATAAAAAAACTTTAAACTATGTATTTATATTATGATCAAAAAAACCTGTCAATATTTATTTGCATATTATCGTTTCTATAATATTATTATATTTGTATTATTAATTACAAAAACATTACTAAAAAGTGTTCATTCATATATAATTATTATTATAAAAAAACTTTAAACTATGTATTTATATTATGATCAAAAAAACCTGTCAATATTTATTTCCATATTATCGTTTCTATAATATTATTATATTTGGATTATTAATTACAAAAACATTACTAAAAAGTGTTCATTCATATATTATTATTATTATAAAAAACTTTAAAATATGTATTTATATTATGATAAAAAAACCTGTGAATATTTATTTGCATATTATTCTTCCTATAATATTATTATATATGTATTATTAATAACAAAAACATTATTAAAAAGTGTTCATTCATATATAATTATTATTATAAAAATATTATAAAATATGTATTTATATTATGATCAAAAACATTTATATATATTTATTTGTATATTATCCTTCCTATAATATTATTATATATATATTATTAATAACAAAAACATTATTAAAAAGTGTTCATTCATATATAATTATAATTATAAAAAAACTTTAAACTATGTATTTATATTATGATCAAAAAAACCTGTCAATATTTATTTGCATATTATCGTTTCTATAATATTATTATATTTGTATTATTAATTACAAAAACATTACTAAAAAGTGTTCATTCATATATTATTATTATTATAAAAAACTTTAAAATATGTATTTATATTATGATAAAAAAACCTGTGAATATTTATTTGCATATTATCCTTCCTATAATATTATTATATATGTATTATTATTATTAAAAACATTATTAAAAAGTGTTCATTCATATATAATTATAATTATAAAAAATATTATAAAATATGTATTTATATTATGATCAAAAACATTTATATATATTTATTTGTATATTATCCTTCCTATAATATTATTATATATGTATTATTAATAACAAAAACATTATTAAAAAGTGTTCATTCATATGTAATTATTATTATAAAAATATTATAAAATATGTATTTATATTATGATCAAAAACATTTATATATATTTATTTGTATATTATCCTTCCTATAATATTATTATATATGTATTATTAATAACAAAAACATTATTAAAAAGTGTTCATTCATATATAATTATAATTATAAAAATATTATAAAATATGTATTTATATTATGATCAAAAACATTTATATATATTTATTTGTATATTATCCTTCCTAAAATATTATTATATATGTATTATTAATAACAAAAACATTATTCAAAAGTGTTCATTCATATATAATTATTATTATAAAAATATTATAAAATATGTATTTATATTATGATCAAAAACATTTATATATATTTATTTGTATATTATCCTTCCTATAATATTATTATATATGTATTATTCATAACAAAAACATTATTAAAAAGTGTTCATTCATATATAATTATAATTATAAAAAAACTTTAAACTATGTATTTATATTATGATCAAAAAAACCTGTCAATATTTATTTGCATATTATCGTTTCTATAATATTATTATATTTGTATTATTAATTACAAAAACATTACTAAAAAGTGTTCATTCATATATTATTATTATTATAAAAAACTTTAAAATATGTATTTATATTATGATAAAAAAACCTGTGAATATTTATTTGCATATTATCCTTCCTATAATATTATTATATATGTATTATTATTATTAAAAACATTATTAAAAAGTGTTCATTCATATATAATTATAATTATAAAAAATATTATAAAATATGTATTTATATTATGATCAAAAACATTTATATATATTTATTTGTATATTATCCTTCCTATAATATTATTATATATGTATTATTAATAACAAAAACATTATTAAAAAGTGTTCATTCATATGTAATTATTATTATAAAAATATTATAAAATATGTATTTATATTATGATCAAAAACATTTATATATATTTATTTGTATATTATCCTTCCTATAATATTATTATATATGTATTATTAATAACAAAAACATTATTAAAAAGTGTTCATTCATATATAATTATTATTATAAAAATATTATAAAATATGTATTTATATTATGATCAAAAACATTTATATATATTTATTTGTATATTATCCTTCCTAAAATATTATTATATATGTATTATTAATAACAAAAACATTATTCAAAAGTGTTCATTCATATATAATTATTATTATAAAAATATTATAAAATATGTATTTATATTATGATCAAAAACATTTATATATATTTATTTGTATATTATCCTTCCTATAATATTATTATATATGTATTATTCATAACAAAAACATCATTAAAAAGTGTTTATTCATATATAATTATTTTTATATAAAAATTTTAAAATATGTATTTATATTATGATAAAAAAAACCTGTCAATATTTAATTGCATATTATCCTTACTATAATATTAATATATATGTATTATTATTATTAAAAACATTATTAAAAAGTGTTCATTCATATATAATTATAATTATAAAAATATTATAAAATATGTATTTATATTATGATCAAAAACATTTATATATATTTATTTGTATATTATCCTTCCTATAATATTATTATATATGTGTTATTCATAACAAAAACATTATTAAAAAGTGTTCATTCATATATAATTATAATTATAAAAAAACTTTAAACAATGTATTTATATTATGATCAAAAAAACCTGTCAATATTTATTTGCATATTATTGTTTCTTTAATATTATTATATTTGTATTATTAATTACAAAAACATTACTAAAAAGTGTTCATTCATATATAATTATTATTATTATAAAAAGATTTAAAATATGTATTTATATTATGATAAAAAAAACCTGTCAATATTTAATTGCATATTATCCTTCCTATAATATTAATATATATGTATTATTATTATTAAAAACATTATTAAAAAGTGTTCATTCATATATAATTATAATTATGAAAAATATTATAAAATATGTATTTATATTATGATCAAAAACATTTATATATATTTATTTGTATATTATCCTTCCTATAATATTATTATATATGTATTATTAATAACAAAAACATTATTAAAAAGTGTTCATTCATATGTAATTATTATTATAAAAATATTATAAAATATGTATTTATATTATGATCAAAAACATTTATATATATTTATTTGTATATTATCCTTCCTATAATATTATTATATATGTATTATTAATAACAAAAACATTATTAAAAAGTGTTCATTCATATATAATTATAATTATAAAAAATATTATAAAATATGTATTTATATTATGATCAAAAACATTTATATATATTTATTTGTATATTATCCTTCCTATAATATTATTATATATGTATTATTAATAACAAAAACATTATTAAAAAGTGTTCATTCATATGTAATTATTATTATAAAAATATTATAAAATATGTATTTATATTATGATCAAAAACATTTATATATATTTATTTGTATATTATCCTTTCTATAATATTATTATATATGTATTATTCATAACAAAAACATTATTAAAAAGTGTTCATTCATATATAATTATAATTATAAAAAAACTTTAAACTATGTATTTATATTATGATAAAAAAACCTGTCAATATTTATTTGCAGATTATCGTTTCTATAATATTATTATATATGTATTATTAATAACAAAAACATTATTCAAAAGTGTTCATTCATATAAAATTATTATTATAAAAATATTATAAAATATGTATTTATATTATGATCAAAAACATTTATATATATTTATTTGTATATTATCCTTCCTATAATATTATTATATATGTATTATTAATAACAAAAACATCATTAAAAAGTGTTCATTCATATATAATTATTTTTATATAAAAATTTTAAAATATGTATTTATATTATGATAAAAAAACCTGTCAATATTTAATTGCATATTATCCTTTATATATTAATATATATGTATTATTATTATTAAAAACATTATTAAAAAGTGTTCATTCATATATAATTATAATCATAAAAATATTATAAAATATGTATTTATATTATGATCAAAAACATTTATATATATTTATTTGTATATTATCCTTCCTATAATATCATTATATATGTATTATTAATAACAAAAACATTATTAAAAAGTGTTCATTCATATATAATTATTATTATAAAAATATTATAAAATATGTATTTATATTATGATCAAAAACATTTATATATATTTATTTGTATATTATCCTTCCTATAATATTATTATATATGTATTATTCATAACAAAAACATTATTAAAAAGTGTTCATTCATATATAATTATTATTATAAAAATATTATAAAATATGTATTTATATTATGATCAAAAACATTTATATATATTTATTTGTATATTATCCTTCCTATAATATTATTATATATGTATTATTCATAACAAAAACATTATTAAAAAGTGTTCTTATATATATAATTATAATTATAAAAAAACTTTAAACTATGTATTTATATTATGATCAAAAAAACCTGTCAATATTTATTTGCATATTATCGTTTCTATAATATTATTATATTTGTATTATTAATTACAAAAACATTACTAAAAAGTGTTCATTCATATATAATTATTATTATAAAAAAACTTTAAACTATGTATTTATATTATGATCAAAAAAACCTGTCAATATTTATTTCCATATTATCGTTTCTATAATATTATTATATTTGGATTATTAATTACAAAAACATTACTAAAAAGTGTTCATTCATATATTATTATTATTATAAAAAACTTTAAAATATGTATTTATATTATGATAAAAAAACCTGTGAATATTTATTTGCATATTATTCTTCCTATAATATTATTATATATGTATTATTAATAACAAAAACATTATTAAAAAGTGTTCATTCATATATAATTATTATTATAAAAATATTATAAAATATGTATTTATATTATGATCAAAAACATTTATATATATTTATTTGTATATTATCCTTCCTATAATATTATTATATATATATTATTAATAACAAAAACATTATTCAAAAGTGTTCATTCATATATAATTATTATTATAAAAATATTATAAAATATGTATTTATATTATGATCAAAAACATTTATATATATTTATTTGTATATTATCCTTCCTATAATATTATTATATATGTATTATTAATAACAAAAACATCATTAAAAAGTGTTCATTCATATATAATTATTTTTATATAAAAATTATAAAATATGTATTTATATTATTATAAAAAAAACCTGTCAATATTTAATTGCTTATTATCCTTACTATAATATTAATATATATGTATTATTATTATTAAAAACATTATTAAAAGTGTTCATTCATATATAATTATAATTATAAAAATATTATAAAATATGTATTTATATTATGATCAAAAACATTTTTATATATTTATTTGTATATTATCCTTCCTATAATATTATTATATATGTATTATTCATAACAAAAACATTATTAAAAAGTGTTCATTCATATATAAATATAATTATAAAAAAACTTTAAACTATGTATTTATATTATGATCAAAAAAACCTGTCAATATTTATTTTCATATTATCGTTTCTATAATATTATTATATTTGGATTATTAATTACAAAAACATTACTAAAAAGTGTTCATTCATATATTATTATTATTATAAAAAACTTTAAAATATGTATTTATATTATGATAAAAAAACCTGTGAATATTTATTTGCATATTATCCTTCCTATAATATTATTATATATGTATTATTAATAACAAAAACATTATTAAAAAGTGTTCATTCATATATAATTATAATTAAAAAAATATTATAAAATATGTATTTATATTATGATCAAAAACATTTATATATATTTATTTGTATATTATCCTTCCTATAATATTATTATATATGTGTTATTCATAACAAAAACATTATTAAAAAGTGTTCATTCATATATAATTATAATTATAAAAAAACTTTAAACAATGTATTTATATTATGATAAAAAAAAACTGTCAATATTTATTTGCATATTATTGTTTCTTTAATATTATTATATTTGTATTATTAATTACAAAAACATTACTAAAAAGTGTTCATTCATATATAATTATTATTATAAAAAGATTTAAAATATGTATTTATATTATGATAAAAAAAACCTGTCAATATTGAATTGCATATTATCCTTCCTATAATATTAATATATATGTATTATTATTATTAAAAAAACATTATTAAAAAGTGTTCATTCATATATAATTATAAAAAATATTATAAAATATGTATTTATATTATGATCAAAAACATTTATATATATTTATTTGTATATTATCCTTCCTATAATATTATTATATATGTATTATTAATAACAAAAACATTATTAAAAAGTGTTCATTCATATGTAATTATTATTATAAAAATATTATAAAATATGTATTTATATTATGATCAAAAACATTTATATATATTTATTTGTATATTATCCTTCCTATAATATTATTATATATGTATTATTAATAACAAAAACATTATTAAAAAGTGTTCATTTATATATAATTATAATTATAAAAATATTATAAAATATGTATTTATATTATGATCAAAAACATTTATATATATTTATTTGTATATTATCCTTCCTATAATATTATTATATATGTATTATTAATAACAAAAACATTATTAAAAAGTGTTCATTCATATATAATTATTATTATAAAAATATTATAAAATATGTTTTTATATTATGATCAAAAACATTTATATATATTTATTTGTATATTATCCTTCCTATAATATTATTATATATGTATTATTAATAACAAAAACATTATTAAAAAGTGTTCATTCATATATTATTATTATTATAAAAATATTATAAAATATGTATTTATATTATGATCAAAAACATTTATATATATTTATTTGTATATTATCCTTTCTATAATATTATTATATATGTATTATTCATAACAAAAACATTATTAAAAAGTGTTCATTCATATATAATTATAATTATAAAAAAACTTTAAACTATGTATTTATATTATGATCAAAAAACCTGTCAATATTTATTTGCATATTATCGTTTCTATAATATTATTATATTTGTATTATTAATTACAAAAACATTACTAAAAAGTGTTCATTCATATATAATTATTATTATAAAAAAACTTTAAACTATGTATTTATATTATGTTCAAAAAAACCTGTCAATATCTATTTGCATATTATCGTTTCTATAATATTATTATATTTGTATTATTAATTACAAAAACATTACTAAAAAGTGTTCATTCATATATAATTATTATTATAAAAAACTTTAAAATATGTATTTATATTATGATAAAAAAAAACTGTGAATATTTATTTGCATATTATCCTTCCTATAATATTATTATATATGTATTATTAATTACAAAAACATCATTAAAAAGTTTTCATTCATATATAATTATTATTATAAAAATATTATAAAATATGTATTTATATTATGATCAAAAACATTTATATATATTTATTTGTATATTATCCTTCCTATAATATTATTATATATGTATTATTTATAACAAAAACATTATTCAAAAGTGTTCATTCATATAAAATTATTATTATAAAAATATTATAAAATATGTATTTATATTATGATCAAAAACATTTATATATATTTATTTGTATATTATCCTTCCTATAATATTATTATATATGTATTATTAATAACAAAAACATCATTAAAAAGTGTTCATTCATATATAATTATTTTTATATTAAAATTTTAAAATATGTATTTATATTATGATAAAAAAAACCTGTCAATATTTAATTTCATATTATCCTTACTATAATATTAATATATATGTATTATTATTATTAAAAACATTATTAAAAAGTGTTCATTCATATATAATTATAATCATAAAAATATTATAAAATATGTATTTATATTATGATCAAAAACATTTATATATATTTATTTGTATATTATCCTTCCTATAATATCATTATATATGTATTATTAATAACAAAAACATTATTAAAAAGTGTTCATTCATATATAATTATTATTATAAAAATATTATAAAATATGTATTTATATTATGATCAAAAACATTTATATATATTTATTTGTATATTATCCTTCCTATAATATTATTATATATGTATTATTCATAACAAAAACATTATTAAAAAGTGTTCATTCATATATAATTATTATTATAAAAATATTATAAAATATGTATTTATATTATGATCAAAAACATTTATATATATTTATTTGTATATTATCCTTCCTATAATATTATTATATATGTATTATTCATAACAAAAACATTATTAAAAAGTGTTCATTCATATATAATTATAATTATAAAAAAACTTTAAACTATGTATTTATATTATGATCAAAAAAACCTGTCAATATTTATTTGCATATTATTCTTCCTATAATATTATTATATATGTATTATTAATAACAAAAACATTATTAAAAAGTGTTCATTCATATATAATTATTATTATAAAAATATTATAAAATATGTATTTATATTATGTTCAAAAACATTTATATATATTTATTTGTATATTATCCTTCCTATAATATTATTATATATATATTATTAATAACAAAAACATTATTCAAAAGTGTTCATTCATATATAATTATTATTATAAAAATATTATAAAATATGTATTTATATTATGATCAAAAACATTTATATATATTTATTTGTATATTATCCTTCCTATAATATTATTATATATGTATTATTTATAACAAAAACATCATTAAAAAGTGTTCATTCATATATAATTATTTTTATATAAAAATTATAAAATATGTATTTATATTATTATAAAAAAAACCTGTCAATATTTAATTGCTTATTATCCTTACTATAATATTAATATATATGTATTATTATTATTAAAAACATTATTAAAAAGTGTTCATTCATATATAATTATAATTATAAAAATATTATAAAATATGTATTTATATTATGATCAAAAACATTTTTATATATTTATTTGTATATTATCCTTCCTATAATATTATTATATATGTATTATTCATAACAAAAACATTATTAAAAAGTGTTCATTCATATATAAATATAATTATAAAAAAACTTTAAACTATGTATTTATATTATGATCAAAAAAACCTGTCAATATTTATTTTCATATTATCGTTTCTATAATATTATTATATTTGTATTATTAATTACAAAAACATTACTAAAAAGTGTTCATTCATATATAATTATTATTAAAAAAAAATTTAAAATATGTATTTATACTATGATAAAAAAAACCTGTGAATATTTATTTGCATATTATCCTTCCTATAATATTATTATATATGTATTATTAATTACAAAAACATCATTAAAAAGTGTTCATTCATATATAATTATTTTTATATAAAAATTTTAAAATATGTATTAATATTATGATAAAAAAAAACCTGTCAATATTTAATTGCATATTATCCTTACTATAATATTAATATATATGTATTATTATTATTAAAAACATTATTAAAAAGTGTTCATTCATATATAATTATAATTATAAAAATATTATAAAATATGTTTTTATATTATGATCAAAACATTTATATATATTTATTTGTATATTATCCTTCCTATAATATTATTATATATGTATTATTCATAACAAAAACATTATTAAAAAGTGTTCATTCATATATAATTATAATTATAAAAAAACTTTAAACTATGTATTTATATTATTATCAAAAAAACCTGTCAATATTTATTTTCATATTATCGTTTCTAAAATATTATTATATTTGTATTATTAATTACAAAAACATTACTAAAAAGTGTTCATTCATATATAATTATTATTATAAAAATATTATAAAATATGTATTTATATTATGATAAAAAAAACTGTGAATATTTATTTGCATATTATCCTTCCTATAATATTATTATATATGTATTATTAATTACAAAAACATCATTAAAAAGTGTTCATTCATATATAATTATTATTATAAAAATATTATAAAATATGTATTTATATTATGATCAAAAACATTTATATATATTTATTTGTATATTATCCTTCCTATAATATTATTATATATGTATTATTAATAACAAAAACATTATTCAAAAGTATTCATTCATATAAAATTATTATTATAAAAATATTAAAAATATGTATTTATATTATGATCAAAAACATTTATATATATTTATTTGTATATTATCCTTCCTATAATATTATTATATATGTATTATTAAAAACAAAAACATCATTAAAAAGTGTTCATTTATATATAATTATTTTTATATAAAAATTTTAAAATATGTATTTATATTATGATAAAAAAAAACCTGTCAATATTTAATTGCATATTATCCTTACTATAATATTAATATATATGTATTATTATTATTAAAAACATTATTAAAAAGTGTTCATTCATATATAATTATAATTATAAAAATATTATAAAATATGTATTTATATTATGATCAAAAACATTTATATATATTTATTTGTATATTATCCTTCCTATAATATTATTATATATGTATTATTTATAACAAAAACATTATTAAAAAGTGTTCATTCATATATAATTATTATTATAAAAATATTATAAAATATGTATTTATATTATGATCAAAAACATTTATATATATTTATTTGTATATTATCCTTCCTATAATATTATTATATATGTATTATTCATAACAGAAACATTATTAAAAAGTGTTCATTCATATATTATTATTATTATAAAAATATTATAAAATATGTATTTATATTATGATCAAAAACATTTATATATATTTATTTGTATATTATCCTTCCTATAATATTATTATATATGTATTATTCATAACAAAAACATTATTAAAAAGTGTTCATTCATATATAATTATAATTATAAAAAAACTTTAAACTATGTATTTATATTATGATCAAAAAAACCTGTCAATATTTATTTGCATATTATCGTTTCTATAATATTATTATATTTGTATTATTAATTACAAAAAAATTACTAAAAAGTGTTCATTCATATATAATTATTATTATAAAAAAACTTTAAACTATGTATTTATATTATGATCAAAAAAACCTGTGAATATTTATTTGCATATTATCCTTCCTATAATATTATTATATATGTATTATACATAACAAAAACATTATTAAAAAGTGTTCATTCATATATAATTATTATTATAAAAATATTATAAAATATGTATTTATATTATGATCAAAAACATTTATATATATTTATTTGTATATTATCCTTCCTATAATATTATTATATATGTATTATTAATAACAAAAACATTATTAAAAAGTGTTTATTCATATATAATTATTATTATAAAAATATTATAAAATATGTATTTATATTATGATCAAAAACATTTATATATATTTATTTGTATATTATCCTTCCTATAATATTATTATATATGTATTATTAATAACAAAAACATCATTAAAAAGTGTTCATTCATATATAATTATTTTTATATAAAAATTATAAAATATGTATTTATATTATGATAAAAAAAAACCTTTCAATATTTAATTGCATATTATCCTTACTATAATATTAATATATATGTATTATTATTATTAAAAACATTATTAAAAAGTGTTCATTCATATATAATTATAATTATAAAAATATTATAAAATATGTATTTATATTATGATCAAAAACATTTTTATATATTTATTTGTATATTATCTTTCCTATAATATTATTATATATGTATTATTCATAACAAAAACATTATTAAAAAGTGTTCATTCATATATAATTATAATTATAAAAAAACTTTAAACTATGTATTTATATTATGATCAAAAAAACCTGTCAATATTTATTTTCATATTATCGTTTCTATAATATTATTATATATGTATTATTAATTACAAAAACATTACTAAAAAGTGTTCATTCATATATAATTATTATTATAAAAAACTTTAAAATACGTATTTATATAATGATAAAAAAACCTGTGAATATTTATTTGCATATTATCCTTCCTATAATATTATTATATATGTATTATTAATTACAAAAACATCATTAAAAATTGTTCATTCATATATAATTATTTTTATATAAAAATTTTAAAATATGTAATTATAATATGATAAAAAAAACCTGTCAATATTTAATTGCATATTATCCTTACTATAATATTAATATATATGTATTATTATTATTAAAATCATTATTAAAAAGTGTTCATCATATATAATTATAATTATAAAAATATTATAAAATATGTATTTATATTATGATCAAAAACATTTATATATATTTATTTGTATATTATCCTTCCTATAATATTATTATATATGTATTATTAATAACAAAAACATTATTAAAAAGTGTTCATTCATATATAATTATTATTATAAAAATATTATAAAATATGTATTTATATTATGATCAAAAACATTTATATATATTTATTTGTATATTATCCTTCCTATAATATTATTATATATGTATTATTCATAACAAAAACATTATTAAAAAGTGTTCATTCATATATAATTATAATTATAAATAAACTTTAAACTATGTATTTATATTATGATCAAAAAAACCTGTCAATATTTATTTGCATATTATCGTTTCTATAATATTATTATATTTGTATTATTAATTACAAAAACATTACTAAAAAGTGTTCATTCATATATAATTATTATTATAAAAAAACTTTAAACTATGTATTTATATTATGATAAAAAAAACCTGTCAATATTTATTTGCATATTATCGTTTCTATAATATTATTATATTTGTATTATTAATTACAAAAACATTACTAAAAAGTGTTCATTCATACATTATTATTATTATAAAAAACTTTAAAATATGTATTTATATTATGATAAAAAAACCTGTGAATATTTATTTGCATATTATCCTTCCTATAATATTATTATATATGTATTATTAATAACAAAAACATTATTAAAAAGTGTTCATTCATATATAATTATTATTATAAAAATATTATAAAATATGTATTTATATTATGATCAAAAACATTTTTATATATTTATTTGTATATTGTCCTTCCTATAATATTATTATATATGTATTATTAATAACAAAAACATCATTAAAAAGTGTTCATTCATATATAATTATTATTATAAAATTATTATAAAATATGTATTTATATTATGATCAAAAACATTTATATATATTTATTTGTATATTATCCTTTCTATAATATTATTATATATGTATTATTCATAACAAAAACATCATTAAAAAGTGTTCATTCATATAAAATTATAATTATAAAAAAACTTAAAACTATGTATTTATATTATGATCAAAAAAACCTGTCAATATTTATTTGCATATTATCGTTTCTATAATATTATTATATTTGTATTATTAATTACAAAAACATTACTAAAAAGTGTTCATTCATATATAATTATTATTATAAAAAAACTTTAAACTATGTATTTATATTATGATCAAAAAAACCTGTCAATATTTATTTGCATATTATCGTTTCTATAATATTATTATATTTGTATTATTAATTACAAAAACATTACTAAAAAGTGTTCATTCATATATAATTATTATTATAAAAAAACTTTAAACTATGTATTTATATTATGATCAAAAAAACCTGTCAATATTTATTTGCATATTATCGTTTCTATAATATTATTATATTTGGATTATTAATTACAAAAACATTACTAAAAAGTGTTCATATATTATTATTATTATAAAAAACTTTAAAATATGTATTTATATTATAATAAAAAAACATGTGAATATTTATTTGCATATTATCCTCCCTATAATATTATTATATATGTATTATTAATAACAAAAACATTATTAAAAAGTGTTCATTCATATATAATTATTATTATAAAAATATTATAAAATATGTATTTATATTATGATCAAAAACATTTATATATATTTATTTGTATATTATCCTTCCTATAATATTATTATATATGTATTATTAATAACAAAAACATTATTCAAAAGTATTCATTCATATAAAATTATTATTATAAAAATATTAAAAATATGTATTTATATTATGATCAAAAACATTTATATATATTTATTTGTATATTATCCTTCCTATAATATTATTATATATGTATTATTAAAAACAAAAACATCATTAAAAAGTGTTCATTTATATATAATTATTTTTATATAAAAATTTTAAAATATGTATTTATATTATGATAAAAAAAAACCTGTCAATATTTAATTGCATATTATCCTTACTATAATATTAATATATATGTATTATTATTATTAAAAACATTATTAAAAAGTGTTCATTCATATATAATTATAATTATAAAAATATTATAAAATATGTATTTATATTATGATCAAAAACATTTATATATATTTATTTGTATATTATCCTTCCTATAATATTATTATATATGTATTATTTATAACAAAAACATTATTAAAAAGTGTTCATTCATATATAATTATTATTATAAAAATATTATAAAATATGTATTTATATTATGATCAAAAACATTTATATATATTTATTTGTATATTATCCTTCCTATAATATTATTATATATGTATTATTCATAACAGAAACATTATTAAAAAGTGTTCATTCATATATTATTATTATTATAAAAATATTATAAAATATGTATTTATATTATGATCAAAAACATTTATATATATTTATTTGTATATTATCCTTCCTATAATATTATTATATATGTATTATTCATAACAAAAACATTATTAAAAAGTGTTCATTCATATATAATTATAATTATAAAAAAACTTTAAACTATGTATTTATATTATGATCAAAAAAACCTGTCAATATTTATTTGCATATTATCGTTTCTATAATATTATTATATTTGTATTATTAATTACAAAAAAATTACTAAAAAGTGTTCATTCATATATAATTATTATTATAAAAAAACTTTAAACTATGTATTTATATTATGATCAAAAAAACCTGTGAATATTTATTTGCATATTATCCTTCCTATAATATTATTATATATGTATTATTAATAACAAAAACATTATTAAAAAGTGTTCATTCATATATAATTATTATTATAAAAATATTATAAAATATGTATTTATATTATGATCAAAAACATTTATATATATTTATTTGTATATTATCCTTCCTATAATATTATTATATATGTATTATTAATAACAAAAACATTATTCAAAAGTGTTTATTCATATATAATTATTATTATAAAAATATTATAAAATATGTATTTATATTATGATCAAAAACATTTATATATATTTATTTGTATATTATCCTTCCTATAATATTATTATATATGTATTATTAATAACAAAAACATCATTAAAAAGTGTTCATTCATATATAATTATTTTTATATAAAAATTATAAAATATGTATTTATATTATGATAAAAAAAAACCTTTCAATATTTAATTGCATATTATCCTTACTATAATATTAATATATATGTATTATTATTATTAAAAACATTATTAAAAAGTGTTCATTCATATATAATTATAATTATAAAAATATTATAAAATATGTATTTATATTATGATCAAAAACATTTTTATATATTTATTTGTATATTATCTTTCCTATAATATTATTATATATGTATTATTCATAACAAAAACATTATTAAAAAGTGTTCATTCATATATAATTATAATTATAAAAAAACTTTAAACTATGTATTTATATTATGATCAAAAAAACCTGTCAATATTTATTTTCATATTATCGTTTCTATAATATTATTATATATGTATTATTAATTACAAAAACATTACTAAAAAGTGTTCATTCATATATAATTATTATTATAAAAAACTTTAAAATACGTATTTATATAATGATAAAAAAACCTGTGAATATTTATTTGCATATTATCCTTCCTATAATATTATTATATATGTATTATTAATTACAAAAACATCATTAAAAATTGTTCATTCATATATAATTATTTTTATATAAAAATTTTAAAATATGTAATTATAATATGATAAAAAAAACCTGTCAATATTTAATTGCATATTATCCTTACTATAATATTAATATATATGTATTATTATTATTAAAATCATTATTAAAAAGTGTTCATCATATATAATTATAATTATAAAAATATTATAAAATATGTATTTATATTATGATCAAAAACATTTATATATATTTATTTGTATATTATCCTTCCTATAATATTATTATATATGTATTATTAATAACAAAAACATTATTAAAAAGTGTTCATTCATATATAATTATTATTATAAAAATATTATAAAATATGTATTTATATTATGATCAAAAACATTTATATATATTTATTTGTATATTATCCTTCCTATAATATTATTATATATGTATTATTCATAACAAAAACATTATTAAAAAGTGTTCATTCATATATAATTATAATTATAAATAAACTTTAAACTATGTATTTATATTATGATCAAAAAAACCTGTCAATATTTATTTGCATATTATCGTTTCTATAATATTATTATATTTGTATTATTAATTACAAAAACATTACTAAAAAGTGTTCATTCATATATAATTATTATTATAAAAAAACTTTAAACTATGTATTTATATTATGATAAAAAAAACCTGTCAATATTTATTTGCATATTATCGTTTCTATAATATTATTATATTTGTATTATTAATTACAAAAACATTACTAAAAAGTGTTCATTCATACATTATTATTATTATAAAAAACTTTAAAATATGTATTTATATTATGATAAAAAAACCTGTGAATATTTATTTGCATATTATCCTTCCTATAATATTATTATATATGTATTATTAATAACAAAAACATTATTAAAAAGTGTTCATTCATATATAATTATTATTATAAAAGTATTATAAAATATGTATTTATATTATGATCAAAAACATTTTTATATATTTATTTGTATATTGTCCTTCCTATAATATTATTATATATGTATTATTAATAACAAAAACATCATTAAAAAGTGTTCATTCATATATAATTATTATTATAAAATTATTATAAAATATGTATTTATATTATGATCAAAAACATTTATATATATTTATTTGTATATTATCCTTTCTATAATATTATTATATATGTATTATTCATAACAAAAACATCATTAAAAAGTGTTCATTCATATAAAATTATAATTATAAAAAAACTTAAAACTATGTATTTATATTATGATCAAAAAAACCTGTCAATATTTATTTGCATATTATCGTTTCTATAATATTATTATATTTGTATTATTAATTACAAAAACATTACTAAAAAGTGTTCATTCATATATAATTATTATTATAAAAAAACTTTAAACTATGTATTTATATTATGATCAAAAAAACCTGTCAATATTTATTTGCATATTATCGTTTCTATAATATTATTATATTTGTATTATTAATTACAAAAACATTACTAAAAAGTGTTCATTCATATATAATTATTATTATAAAAAAACTTTAAACTATGTATTTATATTATGATCAAAAAAACCTGTCAATATTTATTTGCATATTATCGTTTCTATAATATTATTATATTTGGATTATTAATTACAAAAACATTACTAAAAAGTGTTCATATATTATTATTATTATAAAAAACTTTAAAATATGTATTTATATTATAATAAAAAAACATGTGAATATTTATTTGCATATTATCCTCCCTATAATATTATTATATATGTATTATTAATAACAAAAACATTATTAAAAAGTGTTCATTCATATATAATTATGATTATAAAAATATTATAAAATATGTATTTATATTATGATCAAAAACATTTATATATATTTATTTGTATATTATCCTTCCTATAATATTATTATATATGTATTATTAATAACAAAAATATTATTCAAAAGTGTTCATTCATATATAATTATTATTATAAAAATATTATAAAATATGTATTTATATTATGATCAAAAACATTTATATATATTTATTTGTATATTATCCTTCCTATAATATTATTATATATGTATTATTAATAACAAAAACATCATTAAAAAGTGTTCATTCATATATAATTATTGTTATATAAAAATTATAAAATATGTATTTATATTATGATAAAAAAAAACCTGTCAATATTTAATTGCATATTATCCTTACTATAATATTAATATATATGAATTATTATTATTAAAAACATTATTAAAAAGTGTTCATTCATATATAATTATAATTATAAAAATATTATAAAATATGTATTTATATTATGATCAAAAACATTTTTATATATTTATTTGTATATTATCTTTCCTATAATATTATTATATATGTATTATTCATAACAAAAACATTATTAAAAAGTGTTCATTCATATATAATTATAATTATAAAAAAACTTTAAACTATGTATTTATATTATGATCAAAAAAACCTGTCAATATTTATTTTCATATTATCGTTTCTATAATATTATTATATATGTATTATTAATTACAAAAACATTACTAAAAAGTGTTCATTCATATATAATTATTATTATAAAAAACTTTAAAATACGTATTTATATAATGATAAAAAAACCTGTGAATATTTATTTGCATATTATCCTTCCTATAATATTATTATATATGTATTATTAATTACAAAAACATCATTAAAAATTGTTCATTCATATATAATTATTTTTATATAAAAATTTTAAAATATGTAATTATAATATGATAAAAAAAACCTGTCAATATTTAATTGCATATTATCCTTACTATAATATTAATATATATGTATTATTATTATTAAAATCATTATTAAAAAGTGTTCATCATATATAATTATAATTATAAAAATATTATAAAATATGTATTTATATTATGATCAAAAACATTTATATATATTTATTTGTATATTATCCTTCCTATAATATTATTATATATGTATTATTAATAACAAAAACATTATTAAAAAGTGTTCATTCATATATAATTATTATTATAAAAATATTATAAAATATGTATTTATATTATGATCAAAAACATTTATATATATTTATTTGTATATTATCCTTCCTATAATATTATTATATATGTATTATTCATAACAAAAACATTATTAAAAAGTGTTCATTCATATATAATTATAATTATAAATAAACTTTAAACTATGTATTTATATTATGATCAAAAAAACCTGTCAATATTTATTTGCATATTATCGTTTCTATAATATTATTATATTTGTATTATTAATTACAAAAACATTACTAAAAAGTGTTCATTCATATATAATTATTATTATAAAAAAACTTTAAACTATGTATTTATATTATGATAAAAAAAACCTGTCAATATTTATTTGCATATTATCGTTTCTATAATATTATTATATTTGTATTATTAATTACAAAAACATTACTAAAAAGTGTTCATATATTATTATTATTATAAAAAACTTTAAAATATGTATTTATATTATAATAAAAAAACATGTGAATATTTATTTGCATATTATCCTCCCTATAATATTATTATATATGTATTATTAATAACAAAAACATTATTAAAAAGTGTTCATTCATATATAATTATTATTATAAAAATATTATAAAATATGTATTTATATTATGATCAAAAACATTTATATATATTTATTTGTATATTATCCTTCCTATAATATTATTATATATGTATTATTAATAACAAAAACATCATTAAAAAGTGTTCATTCATATATAATTATTGTTATATAAAAATTATAAAATATGTATTTATATTATGATAAAAAAAAACCTGTCAATATTTAATTGCATATTATCCTTACTATAATATTAATATATATGTATTATTATTATTAAAAACATTATTAAAAAGTGTTCATTCATATATAATTATAATTAAAAAAATATTATAAAATATGTATTTATATTATGATCAAAAACATTTTTATATATTTATTTGTATATTATCCTTCCTATAATATTATTATATATGTATTATTCATAACAAAAACATTATTAAAAAGTTCTCATTCATATATAATTATAATTATAAAAAAACTTTAAACTATGTATTTATATTATGATCAAAAAAACCTGTCAATATTTATTTTCATATTATCGTTTCTATAATATTATTATATTTGTATTATTAATTACAAAAACATTACTAAAAAGTGTTCATTCATATATAATTATTAATATAAAAAACTTTTAAATATGTATTTATATTATGATAAAAAAAAACTGTGAATATTTATTTGCATATTATCCTTCCTATAATATTATTATATATGTATTATTAATTACAAAAACATCATTAAAAAGTGTTCATTCATATATAATTATTATTATAAAAATATTATAAAATATGTATTTATATTATGATCAAAAACATTTATATATAATTATTTGTATATTATCCTTCCTATAATATTATTATATATGTATTATTAATAACAAAAACATTATTAAAAAGTGTTCATTCATATATAATTATTATTATAAAAATATTATAAAATATGTATTTATATTGTGATCAAAAACATTTATATATATTTATTTGTATATTATCCTTCCTATAATATTATTATATATGTATTATTCATAACAAAAACATTATTAAAAAGTTCTCATTCATATATAATTATAATTATAAAAAAACTTTAAACTATGTATTTATATTATGATCAAAAAAACCTGTCAATATTTATTTTCATATTATCGTTTCTATAATATTATTATATATGTATTATTAATTACAAAAACATTACTAAAAAGTGTTCATTCATATATAATTATTATTATAAAAAACTTTAAAATACGTATTTATATAATGATAAAAAAACCTGTGAATATTTATTTGCATATTATCCTTCCTATAATATTATTATATATGTATTATTAATTACAAAAACATCATTAAAAATTGTTCATTCATATATAATTATTTTTATATAAAAATTTTAAAATATGTAATTATAATATGATAAAAAAAACCTGTCAATATTTAATTGCATATTATCCTTACTATAATATTAATATATATGTATTATTATTATTAAAATCATTATTAAAAAGTGTTCATCATATATAATTATAATTATAAAAATATTATAAAATATGTATTTATATTATGATCAAAAACATTTATATATATTTATTTGTATATTATCCTTCCTATAATATTATTATATATGTATTATTAATAACAAAAACATTATTAAAAAGTGTTCATTCATATATAATTATTATTATAAAAATATTATAAAATATGTATTTATATTATGATCAAAAACATTTATATATATTTATTTGTATATTATCCTTCCTATAATATTATTATATATGTATTATTCATAACAAAAACATTATTAAAAAGTGTTCATTAATATATAATTATAATTATAAATAAACTTTAAACTATGTATTTATATTATGATCAAAAAAACCTGTCAATATTTATTTGCATATTATCGTTTCTATAATATTATTATATTTGTATTATTAATTACAAAAACATTACTAAAAAGTGTTCATTCATATATAATTATTATTATAAAAAAACTTTAAACTATGTATTTATATTATGATAAAAAAAACCTGTCAATATTTATTTGCATATTATCGTTTCTATAATATTATTATATTTGTATTATTAATTACAAAAACATTACTAAAAAGTGTTCATTCATACATTATTATTATTATAAAAAACTTTAAAATATGTATTTATATTATGATAAAAAAACCTGTGAATATTTATTTGCATATTATCCTTCCTATAATATTATTATATATGTATTATTAATAACAAAAACATTATTAAAAAGTGTTCATTCATATATAATTATTATTATAAAAATATTATAAAATATGTATTTATATTATGATCAAAAACATTTTTATATATTTATTTGTATATTGTCCTTCCTATAATATTATTATATAATTATGTATTATTAATAACAAAAACATCATTAAAAAGTGTTCATTCATATATAATTATTATTATAAAATTATTATAAAATATGTATTTATATTATGATCAAAAACATTTATATATATTTATTTGTATATTATCCTTTCTATAATATTATTATATATGTATTATTCATAACAAAAACACCATTAAAAAGTGTTCATTCATATAAAATTATAATTATAAAAAAACTTAAAACTATGTATTTATATTATGATCAAAAAAACCTGTCAATATTTATTTGCATATTATCGTTTCTATAATATTATTATATTTGTATTATTAATTACAAAAACATTACTAAAAAGTGTTCATTCATATATAATTATTATTATAAAAAAACTTTAAACTATGTATTTATATTATGATCAAAAAAACCTGTCAATATTTATTTGCATATTATCGTTTCTATAATATTATTATATTTGTATTATTAATTACAAAAACATTACTAAAAAGTGTTCATTCATATATAATTATTATTATAAAAAAACTTTAAACTATGTATTTATATTATGATCAAAAAAACCTGTCAATATTTATTTGCATATTATCGTTTCTATAATATTATTATATTTGGATTATTAATTACAAAAACATTACTAAAAAGTGTTCATATATTATTATTATTATAAAAAACTTTAAAATATGTATTTATATTATAATAAAAAAACATGTGAATATTTATTTGCATATTATCCTCCCTATAATATTATTATATATGTATTATTAATAACAAAAACATTATTAAAAAGTGTTCATTCATATATAATTATTATTATAAAAATATTATAAAATATGTATTTATATTATGATCAAAAACATTTATATATATTTATTTGTATATTATCCTTCCTATAATATTATTATATATGTATTATTAATAACAAAAACATCATTAAAAAGTGTTCATTCATATATAATTATTGTTATATAAAAATTATAAAATATTTATTTATATTATGATAAAAAAAAACCTGTCAATATTTAATTGCATATTATCCTTACTATAATATTAATATATATGTATTATTATTATTAAAAACATTATTAAAAAGTGTTCATTCATATATAATTATAATTAAAAAAATATTATAAAATATGTATTTATATTATGATCAAAAACATTTTTATATATTTATTTGTATATTATCCTTCCTATAATATTATTATATATGTATTATTCATAACAAAAACATTATTAAAAAGTTCTCATTCATATATAATTATAATTATAAAAAAACTTTAAACTATGTATTTATATTATGATCAAAAAAACCTGTCAATATTTATTTTCATATTATCGTTTCTATAATATTATTATATTTGTATTATTAATTACAAAAACATTACTAAAAAGTGTTCATTCATATATAATTATTAATATAAAAAACTTTTAAATATGTATTTATATTATGATAAAAAAAAACTGTGAATATTTATTTGCATATTATCCTTCCTATAATATTATTATATATGTATTATTAATTACAAAAACATCATTAAAAAGTGTTCATTCATATATAATTATTATTATAAAAATATTATAAAATATGTATTTATATTATGATCAAAAACATTTATATATAATTATTTGTATATTATCCTTCCTATAATATTATTATATATGTATTATTAATAACAAAAACATTATTAAAAAGTGTTCATTCATATATAATTATTATTATAAAAATATTATAAAATATGTATTTATATTGTGATCAAAAACATTTATATATATTTATTTGTATATTATCCTTCCTATAATATTATTATATATGTATTATTCATAACAAAAACATTATTAAAAAGTGTTCATTCATATATTATTATTATTATAAAAATATTATAAAATATGTATTTATATTATGATCAAAAACATTTATATATATTTATTTGTATATTATCCTTCCTATAATATTATTATATATGTATTATTCATAACAAAAACATTATTAAAAAGTGTTCATTCATATATAATTATAATTATAAAAAAACTTTAAACTATGTATTTATATTATGATCAAAAAAACCTGTCAATATTTATTTTCATATTATCGTTTCTATAATATTATTATATTTGTATTATTAATTACAAAAACATTACTAAAAAGTGTTCATTCATATATAATTATTATTATAAAAAAACTTTAAACTATGTATTTATATTATGATCAAAAAAACCTGTCAATATTTTTTTGCATATTATCGTTTCTATAATATTATTATATTTGTATTACTAATTACAAAAACATTACTAAAAAGTGTTCATTCATATATTATTATTATTATAAAAAACTTTAAAATATGTATTTATATTATGATAAAAAAACCTGTGAATATTTATTTGCATATTATCCTTCCTATAATATTATTATATATGTATTATTAATAACAAAAACATTATTAAAAAGTGTTCATTCATATATAATTATTATTATAAAAATATTATAAAATATGTATTTATATTATGATCAAAAACATTTATATATATTTATTTGTATATTATCCTTCCTATAATATTATTATATATGTATTATTAATAACAAAAACATTATTCAAAAGTGTTCATTCTTATATAATTATTATTATAAAAATATTATAAAATATGTATTTATATTATGATCAAAAACATTTATATATATTTATTTGTATATTATCCTTCCTATAATATTATTATATATGTATTATTAATAACAAAAACATCATTAAAAAGTGTTCATTCATATATAATTATTTTTATATAAAAATTATAAAATATGTATTTATATTATGATAAAAAAACCTGTCAATATTTAATTGCATATTATCCTTACTATAATATTATTATATAAGTATTATTCATAACAAAAACATTATTAAAAAGTGTTCATTCATATATAATTATAATTATAAAAAAACATTAAACTATGTATTTATATTATGATCAAAAAAACCTGTCAATATTTATTTTCATATTATCGTTTCTATAATATTATTATATTTGTATTATAATTACAAAAACATTACTAAAAAGTGTTCATTCATATATAATTATTATTATAAAAAACTTTAAAATATGTATTTATATTATGATAAAAAAACCTGTGAATATTTACTTGCATATTATCCTTACTATAATTATTAATATATATGTATTATTATTATTAAAAACATTATTAAAAAGTGTTCATTCATATATAATTATAATTATAAAAATATTATAAAATATGTATTTATATTATGATCAAAAACATTTATATATATTTATTTGTATATTATCCTTCCTATAATATTATTATATATGTATTATTCATAACAAAAACATTATTAAAAAGTGTTCATTCATATATAATTATAATTATAAAAAAACTTTAAACTATGTATTTATATTATGATCAAAAAAACCTGTCAATATTTATTTTCATATTATCGTTTCTATAATATTATTATATTTGTATTATTAATTACAAAAACATTACTAAAAAGTGTTCATTCATATATAATTATTATTATAAAAAACTTTTAAATATGTATTTATATTATGATAAAAAAAAAACTGTGAATATTTATTTGCATATTATCCTTCCTATAATATTATTATATATGTATTATTAATAACAAAAACATTATTCAAAAGTATTCATTCATATAAAATTATTATTATAAAAATATTATAAAATATGTATTTATATTATGATCAAAAACATTTATATATATTTATTTGTATATTATCCTTCCTATAATATTATTATATATGTATTATTAATAACAAAAACATCATTAAAAAGTGTTCATTCATATATAATTATTTTTATATAAAAATTTTAAAATATGTATTTATATTATGATAAAAAAAACCTGTCAATATTTAATTGCATATTATCCTTACTATAATATTAATATATATGTATTATTACTATTAAAAACATTATTAAAAAGTGTTCATTCATATATAATTATAATTATAAAAATATTATAAAATATGTATTTATATTATGATCAAAAACATTTATATATATTTATTTGTATATTATCCTTCCTATAATATTATTATATATGTATTATTAATAACAAAAACATTATTAAAAAGTGTTCATTCATATATAATTATAATTATAAAAAAACTTTAAACTATGTATTTATATTATGATCAAAAAAACCTGTCAATATTTATTTTCATATTATCGTTTCTATAATATTATTATATTTGTATTATTAATTACAAAAACATTACTAAAAAGTGTTCATTCATATATAATTATTATTATAAAAAACTTTAAAATATGTATTTATATTATGATAAAAAAAACCTGTGAATATTTATTTGCATATTATCCTTCCTATAATATTATTATATATGTATTATTAATTACAAAAACATCATTAAAAATTGTTCATTCATATATAATTATTTTTATATAAAAATTTTAAAATATGTATTTATAATATGATAAAAAAACCTGTCAATATTTAATTGCATATTATCCTTACTATAATATTAATATATATGTATTATTATTATTAAAATCATTATTAAAAAGTGTTCATCATATATTATTATAATTATAAAAATATTATAAAATATGTATTTATATTATGATCAAAAACATTTATATATATTTATTTGTATATTATCCTTCCTATAATATTATTATATATGTATTATTAATAACAAAAACATTATTAAAAAATGTTCATTCATATATAATTATTATTATAAAAATATTATAAAATATGTATTTATATTATAATCAAAAACATTTAAATATATTTATTTGTATATTATCCTTCCTATAATATTATTATATATGTATTATTCATAACAAAAACATTATTAAAAAGTGTTCATTCATATATAATTATAATTATAAAAAAACTTTAAACTATGTATTTATATTATGATCAAAAAAACCTGTCAATATTTATTTGCATATTATCGTTTCTATAATATTATTATATTTGTATTATTAATTACAAAAACATTACTAAAAAGTGTTCATTCATATATAATTATTATTATAAAAAAACTTTAAACTATGTATTTATATTATGATCAATAAAACCTGTCAATATTTATTTGCATATTATCGTTTCTATAATATTATTATATTTGTATTATTAATTACAAAAACATTACTAAAAAGTGTTCATTCATATATTATTATTATTATAAAAAACTTTAAAATATGTATTTATATTATGATAAAAAAACCTGTGAATATTTATTTGCATATTATCCTTCCTATAATATTATTATATATGTATTATTAATAACAAAAACTTCATTCATATATAATTATTATTATAAAAATATTATAAATATGTATTTATATTATGATCAAAAAACATTTTTATATATTTATTTGTATATTATCCTTCCTATAATATTAATATATATGTATTATTAATAACAAAAACATTATTAAAAAGTGTTCATTCATATATTATTATTATTATAAAATTATTATAAAATATGTATTTATATTATGATCAAAAACATTTATATATATTTATTTGTATATTATACTTCCTATAATATTATTATATATGTATTATTCATAACAAAAACATTATTAAAAGTGTTCATTCATATATAATTATAATTATAAAAAAACTTTAAACTATGTATTTATATTATGATCAAAAAAACCTGTCAATATTTATTTGCATATTATCGTTTCTATAATATTATTATATTTGTATTATTAATTACAAAAACATTACTAAAAAGTGTTCATTCATATATAATTATTATTATAAAAAAACTTTAAACTATGTATTTATATTATGATCAAAAAAACCTGTCAATATTTATTTGCATATTATCGTTTCTATAATATTATTATATTTGTATTATTAATTACAAAAACATTACTAAAAAGTGTTCATTCATATATAATTATTATTATAAAAAAACTTTAAACTATGTATTTATATTATGATCAAAAAAACCTGTCAATATTTATTTGCATATTATCTTTTCTATAATATTATTATATTTGGATTAATAATTACAAAAACATTACTAAAAGTGTTCATATATTATTATTATTATAAAAAACTTTAAAATATGTATTTATATTATGATAAAAAACCTGTCAATATTTAATTGCATATTATCCTTACTATAATATTATTATATAAGTATTATTCATAACAAAAACATTATTAAAAAGTGTTCATACATATATAATTATAATTATAAAAAACATTAAACTATGTATTTATATTATGATCAAAAAAACCTGTCAATATTTATTTTCATATTATCGTTTCTATAATATTATTATATTTGTATTATTAATTACAAAAACATTACTAAAAAGTGTTCATTCATATATAATTATTATTATAAAAAACTTTAAAATATGTATTAATATTATGATAAAAAAACCTGTGAATATTTATTTGCATATTATCCTTACTATAATAATAATATATATGTATTATTATTATTAAAAACATTATTAAAAAGTGTTCATTCATATATAATTATAATTATAAAAATATTATAAAATATGTATTTATATTATGATCAAAAACATTTATATATATTTATTTGTATATTATCCTTCCTATAAAATTATTATATATGTATTATTCATAACAATAACATTATTAAAAAGTGTTCATTCATATATAATTATAATTATAAAAAAACTTTAAACTATGTATTTATATTATGATCAAAAAAACCTGTCAATATTTATTTTCATATTATCGTTTCTATAATATTATTATATTTGTATTATTAATTACAAAAACATTACTAAAAAGTGTTCATTCATATATAATTATTATTATAAAAAACTTTTAAATATGTATTTATATTATGATAAAAAAAAACTGTGAATATTTATTTGCATATTATCCTTCCTATAATATTATTATATATGTATTATTAATTACAAAAACATCATTAAAAAGTGTTCATTCATATATAATTATTATTATAAAAATATTATAAAATATGTATTTATATTATGATCAAAAACATTTATATATATTTATTTGTATATTATCCTTCCTATAATATTATAATATATGTATTATTAATAACAAAAACATTATTCAAAAGTATTCATTCATATAAAATTATTATTATAAAAATATTATAAAATATGTATTTATATTATGATCAAAAACATTTATATATATTTATTTGTATATTATCCTTCCTATAATATTATTATATATGTATTATTAATAACAAAAACATCATTAAAAAGTGTTCATTCATATATAATTATTTTTATATAAAAATTTTAAAATATGTATTTTTATTATGATAAAAAAAACCTGTCAATATTTAATTGCATATTATCCTTACTATAATATTAATATATATGTATTATTACTATAAAAAACATTATTAAAAAGTGTTCATTCATATATAATTATAATTATAAAAATATTTTAAAATATGTATTTATATTATGATCAAAAACATTTATATATATATTTATTTGTATATTATCCTTCCTATAATATTATTATATATGTATTATTAATAACAAAAACATTATTAAAAAGTGTTCATTCATATATAATTATAATTATAAAAAAACTTTAAACTATGTATTTATATTATGATCAAAAAACCTGTCAATATTTATTTGCATATTATCGTTTCTATAATATTATTATATTTGTATTATTAATTACAAAACATTACTAAAAAGTGTTCATTCATATATAATTATTATTATAAAAAAACTTTAAACTATGTATTTATATTATGACCAAAAAAAACCTGTGAATATTTATTTGCATATTATCCTTCCTATAATATTATTATAAATGTATTATTAATAACAAAAACATTATTAAAAAGTGTTCATTCATATATAATTATTATTATAAAAATATTATAAAATATGTATTTATATTATGATCAAAACATTTATATATATTTATTTGTATATTATCCTTCCTATAATATTATTATATATGTATTATTAATAACAAAAACATTATTCAAAAGTGTTCATTCATATATAATTATTATTGTAAAAATATTATAAAATATGTATTTATATTATGATCAAAAAACATTTATATATATTTATTTGTATATTATCCTTCCTATAATATTATTATATATGTATAATTAATAACAAAAACATCATTAAAAAGTGTTCATTCATATATAATTATTTTTATATAAAAATTATAAAATATGTATTTATATTATGATAAAAAAAAACCTGTCAATATTTAATTGCATATTATCCTTACTATAATATTAATATATATGTATTATTATTATTAAAAACATTATTAAAAGTGTTCATTCATATATAATTATAATTATAAAAATATTATAAAATATGTATTTATATTATGATCAAAAACATTTTTATATATTTATTTGTATATTATCCTTCCTATAATATTATTATATATGTATTATTCATAACAAAAACATTTTTAAAAGTGTTCATTCATATATAATTATAATTATAAAAAACTTTAAACTATGTATTTATATTATGATCAAAAAAAACCTGTCAATATTTATTTTCATATTATCGTTTCTATAATATTATTATATTTGTATTATTAATTACAAAAACATTACTAAAAAGTGTTCATTCATATATAATTATTATTATAAAAAACTTTAAAATATGTATTTATATTATGATAAAAAAAACCTGTGAATATTTATTTGCATATTATCCTTCCTATAATATTATTATATATGTATTATTATTATTAAATCATTATTAAAAAGTGTTCATCATATATAATTATAATTATAAAAATATTATAAAATATGTATTTATATTATGATCAAAAACATTATATATATTTATTTGTATATTATCCTTCCTATAATATTATTATATATGTATTATTAATAACAAAAACATTATTAAAAAGTGTTCATTCATATATAATTATTATTATAAAAATATAATAAAATATGTATTTATATTATGATCAAAAACATTTATATATATTTATTTGTATATTATCCTTCCTATAATATTATTATATATGTATTATTCATAACAAAAACATTATTAAAAAGTGTTCATTCATATATAATTATAATTATAAAAAAACTTTAAACTATGTATTTATATTATGATCAAAAAAACCTGTCATATTTATTTGCATATTATCGTTTCTATAATATTATTATATTTGTATTATTAATTACAAAAACATTACTAAAAAGTGTTCATTCATAAATAATTATTATTATAAAAAAACTTTAAACTATGTATTTATATTATGATCAAAAAAACCTGTCAATATTTATTTGCATATTATCGTTTCTATAATATTATTATATTTGTATTATTAATTACAAAAACATTACTAAAAAGTGTTCATTCATATATTATTATTATTATAAAAAACTTTAAAATATGTATTTATATTATGATAAAAAAACCTGTGAATATTTATTTGCATATTATCCTTCCTATAATATTATTATATATGTATTATTAATAACAAAAACATTATTAAAAAGTGTTCATTCATATATAATTATTATTATAAAAATATTATAAAATATGTATTTATATTATGATCAAAAACATTTTTATATATTTATTTGTATATTATCCTTCCTATAATATTATTATATATGTATTATTAATAACAAAAACATTATTAAAAAGTGTTCATTCATATATTATTATTATTATAAAATTATTATAAAATATGTATTTATATTATGATCAAAAACATTTATATATATTTATTTGTATATTATCCTTCCTATAATATTATTATATATGTATTATTCATAACAAAAACATTATTAAAAAGTGTTTATTCATATATAATTATAATTATAAAAAAACTTTAAACTATGTATTTATATTATGATCAAAAAACCTGTCAATATTTATTTGCATATTATCGTTTCTATAATATTATTATATTTGTATTATTAATTACAAAAACATTACTAAAAAGTGTTCATTCATATATAATTATTATTATAAAAAAACTTTAAACTATGTATTTATATTATGATCAAAAAAAACCTGTCAATATTTATTTGCATATTATCGTTTCTATAATATTATTATATTTGTATTATTAATTACAAAAACATTACTAAAAGTGTTCATTCATATATAATTATTATTATAAAAAAACTTTAAACTATGTATTTATATTATGATCAAAAAAACCTGTCAATATTTATTTGCATATTATCGTTTCTATAATATTATTATATTTGGATTATTAATTACAAAAACATTACTAAAAAGTGTTCATATATTATTATTATTATAAAAAACTTTAAAATATGTATTTATATTATGATAAAAAAACCTGTCAATATTTAATTGCATATTATCCTTACTATAATATTATTATATAAGTATTATTCATAACAAAAACATTATTAAAAAGTGTTCATTCATATATAATTATAATTATAAAAAAACTTTAAACTATGTATTTATATTATGATCAAAAAAACCTGTCAATATTTATTTTCATATTATCGTTTCTATAATATTATTATATTTGTATTATTAATTACAAAAACATTACTAAAAAGTGTTCATTCATATATAATTATTATTATAAAAAACTTTAAAATATGTATTTATATTATGATAAAAAAAAACCTGTGAATATTTATTTGCATATTATCCTTCCTATAATATTATTATATATGTATTATTAATTACAAAAACATCATTAAAAAGTGTTCATTCATATAAAATTATTTTTTATATAAAAATTTTAAAATATGTATTTATATTATGATCAAAAACATTTATAA